>NW_018228741.1:53237-67082 GCF_001263595.1 Phalaenopsis equestris
TATATATATATTGGGATACTACGCAAGTATATGTATCGTTATCAAGTAATATAGGACTTTTTGACTAAGCTCCAAATATCGAACCCGCAGGGATTGTTCACAGTATGCAATAATTAAAGTAACAAACTTTCTACTTTAAAAAGACAAATACTTAAACTATAGTTTTATCACAGGAATGAAATTTAAAATTTTTGGTATTATTAATGTTTTAGAATGACATAAGAACTTAATAAAGATAACTTGAGTTTATGTAAAAAAAAGCACTGAATACAAAATATCTTTCTCCTTATCGTGAATCAATATTAAGTATAAGAATTCTGTTATGGAAGTATTCAAATTATGTTGTGCCAAATAGAAACAATATTATTCTTTACCCTTACTAGAGATGCTATAAAAAAATAGTTTCAATAGTTTTGAAGACTGGTTAGTTAGGGAAGATACTAGCTCTCACTCTAGAGTACCTCGGTTCCCTCCACTTTGGAGCTAACATCTCGTATCAAAACCTAAAAAAATAAACCAAGTTGGGGGCTTTAGCCTGTCCCTCTAAAGTCCTCTAACTCTACACCCTTCAAAGATTATGTCCCTATTTATTTGCACTCAATCATATGAACTACATTCTCATTCATACAATCTCATGTGATTCTTTACAATTATTGACTGAGATAATACTAGCCCGATTCTTACATGTTATCACAAAAAAATTTAACATCTAGATGGGTCAGATCAAGAAGTAAATGAAGTGCATTGAATTAAATCATCACAACTTCTTCCAACATTAATGATTAATACTCTCCACAACTTCCATCCAACACTTTAATTAATTATCATTTTAAAGAGAAAGAGAAAGAAAACTTCTTAGAATCCATGAAGAAAACAAAATCACAATTTAGTTTAAAAGTAGAAATCATTGCAAACCAACAAGAAGTCTCAACTAAAACCAAAAGTAGATTAAAACAAAGACAAAAACCTATCTCAATTCCTCCACCAAATTCTTAAAGTTCCTTTGAATTTATTCTCTCTTACAACACTCTTAAGTCTCAAATTAAAACTATAAACAAAAGGAAAATAAATTTATGGTGCCTGGAATTTTCTCTAATAGGTTCTTCCAAAACTTCCTTAAGAACTTTTCAAAACTTCTCAAGATTTTTTTTAGGACTCCCTCCTCAAAATGTCTCAACTCCTTTTATAATTTTCCAAGAGGTGCCTTAGTATCTCATCAAAATATGTCTTGATTTGATGTATTTACTAAGAGATGCCTCCTTTCATAAGTTCTTTAATTATATTTTTTCCTTGGTGGTTATAACCACCCATTTTTGTCAATAGGTGCCTCAAATGTCCCTTCAAAATTTATTAAAATAAATTAACACGTCAAGTAACTGCCGCTGACGCTTAAGCGCGGGGCCTCTGAAGCTTAGGCATGACCTTCTCTGTTTCACCAGTGCTTAAGTGTCGGTTATAGAGCTTAGGCGCCAAAATACTTTTGCACCTTTTTTGCATTCTTACTCCAAATTTGATCCCTTTTCACTCCTTTTAGAATTTTTCATCTTCTTACTTGTACCTGAAAGAAAAACACACAAATACCTTCCATTAAAGCGCAATATCTCAAAAATAGGTAAGAAAATGTGTTTGAAAATATTATATATTTTAGGTGTATCAAAAACTCCTAAACTTAAAATGTTACTTGTTCTCAAGTGACAATTCAATCTTTAAAAACTAAATAAGTATAATTATGTATATGAGTTTGTTTAGGAGTTTCTAAAATTTTATTCTAGAAATATAGTAGTCTAATTTTGAAAAATATCTAGTGAATAAGACCAATTTAAAGTTTAAAAATCCTTAAAGTGAAGAAGTATGAAAAATATGTGTTCCAATCTAATTTAGAAATACTTGTAGATTTTTCAAATATAGAACTTAGGCATTTTATTTCCTTTACTTAAAAATTTTTATTAATTATAATTTTACTTACTATATTATGTTCTTAAGCTTAAGAGTTTCTCAAGTCTTATACTTTAAAAAGATCAGATGTGGAACGAATTTTTTATTATGCTCTAATCCTCAAGTTTATCCTCCTTTTTTCAACATTTCTTTTCTTTTATTTTATTTTTCTTTTTTTTTTCTTTTTCTTTTCTTTTCTTTTTCTTTTTCTTTTCTATTTCATTTTTAGGCAAGGATTATTACATATGGATAGGCCTTTAATAATTTTGAATTCCACACTTCCTTTACTAAAGCAAAGAGTTGATAATTTTCTTTTACTTAAAAACTTAATAATAGTTTTCAAAATTAATTTCAATAAAAGAAATTTAAGTATAGAAAATAAATGTCTAATCCATCCACATTATTTCTAAATTTTCAAAGATACCATTTCTCCTTCTAAAGATAGTTTCACTATATTTATCATTACAATTAAGAACTTTTAACCTAAAAACTTTCTACATCACTTATAAAATTTTAACTAAATCTTCTTACTCATTTCTATAATTGAAATTTTACTTTCCTAATATAACTTTATATACATGATAATTTTTATTTTCAAATCAAATTCACTTGTAGCTCATTTGAGAATAAATAAAATTCAAGTGCCCCCCCCCCCGCCCCCACAAACTTAAATTTTTTACAAGATTAAACAATTTAACAGTAGATATATATAAGGAGGAATGAAAATTGAAATACATACTTACAAGAGTTTTTATACCATAATTATACAAGTAAAAAACTAAAAACAAGAGCAAAATTAATTTTTGATCAAATTTCATACTTTTTACGAAATAGAGAATCATTAGACTTCTAAGCAGTGGATACAGACATAAAAGCAAACTAACACACTAACTTTGACTTCACAATCTCAACATAAGAATAATCACACTGATAAGGAAAAAGAAGATACAGGGTAGCAAGTTTCTGAAATTAAAGTAGATTCTCAACTTTCATAAGACATAGAAATAAGTTCATTATTAATTAACTAAAACACATTACACAACAAAATTACTACCTTAGAATTTAAAACACAATACTAACAAAACACAAACATTATTATAATAATTAAAAAAAGGTTTAACACATCACACCACAAAGTACATCACATAATACAAAGATAAAAATAATTTAATCCTCCTCCTCATCATCATCATTAGTGTCACCACTATCCCAAAATGTTACAGACTCATCATTAGGATACTTTTGATATGAAGGAAATTCCACTCCTTGGTTACCCTTAATAAGGCTCTCCAACGATGAGTGAAATCACTATGTCTTCTGACATATCCATCAATATGATCTAGAATAATTTCTAGATTTTGTACCTTATGTATGGTAAAATTAATATTATCCATCATCTTCTGCAATAATTGATCTTGAGATTTAGTAGGTTGACCTCCAGATGTAGATGGTTTTGAAGTAGATTATCTAGATTTAGAAGTAGTAGAGGTGGATGCAGCAGACGTCGACATTCCATAACTTCTCAAAAATCCTCCTCTCCATCCAAAAATAAAGTGTTTAGAATATGATTTCACATTCACACTTGTAATCGATTTTAGAGGAAGCAACACTTCTTACCAACTATCATATCTAACACCAGCTTGCTCACACAAAGAAAAGATTAAGGAAGCAAATCCTAGACCTGCGGTAGTAGCGGCAGTGGCAGAACCTGTGATAGTATGATAAATCAAAGCTCCAATGTTGATAGACTTGCACTTTGAATACAATAATTCAACATTTCTCTCTCCCTTATAAAATTACTAAGATGATTCGTTGGTAACAGATGAGCTGAAATAAAGTAGTGTTACACATTTGATGGTGCACTTAACTTTGAAGTGCAAAAGTTGACTCTCCTCTCATTTATAATTTTCCAGAGTCCCCTTCCAACAGTAAAAAATGATATAAAATTGTCCAGTTCTGTTTCAGTAGGACTATAGTTTGAATAAAAACACAGAGTATCAGGCGGTAAATGGTAGAACATGTTGATTACCTCTGTGAAAAAGGTACTGATCCCCATATTTTTTTTATATATAAGGATTTATGAAGTTGACACCACTAATTAAAAAATCTAATCCCTGGTAATGACACCAAAAACTTGATACCAAGCTTGACCTCAAGTAAAGTAAGATTTCAATTATATTTGTAGGGATTCTACTTAACTATACATATCATTATCAAGTAAAATAAAGCTTTTTTATTAGGCCCCGAATATCAATTCCATGGAGATCAAGGTTAATCACGACAGCTTTCAAGAGAAGTTCTAGTTTAGAATAACACGCCCTAGATTTGAAGGTCGATAAAGGTTTGAATTTGATTATATCCTAAAATTATCACTATAATACTACTCCTACTCCTAAATAAAATACTACTAAAATACTTGGTGAAAATCAAAAGCTGAGGTTCAATATATTAAAAGTATCCTTCCTCATGCAATAAAATTAGTGACATGTGTAAAAGTGAAACAAATAGTGAGAGAGATTGTGACAAATAAGAGCAATTATATTCTTTACCATTACTAGAGATGGTATAAAGAGCATTAGTTAATCTAAAGTTTGAATAGTTTTGAAGACCGGTTAGGCAGGGAAGATATTAGCTCTCACTCTAGAGTTCCCTCTTATCCCTCCACTTGGAGGCTAACATCTCGCATCAAAACTTAAAACAATAGACCAAATTAGGGGGCTTTAGCCTGTCACTCTAAAGTCCTCTAATTCTACACCCATTAAAAATTATTTCCCTATTTACTCCAATCATATGGAATACATTTTCATCCATATAATCTCGTGTGATTCTACCACAGTTCATTGAGACAATACCATCCCGGATCTTACATGTTGTCACAACAGATTTTGACATGCAAGTTGATCAAGTTTAAAATTAAATGAAGAATAAAGAAAAATCATCACAATAAATTCTCACTTTACTCAATTCTATATCCTACACATGCATACTAATTCATTATAAGAGGGAAGAGGAAAGAAAACTACTCACTAAACATGGAGAAACAACAAGAACTTTCATTGAACTAGACTTTAAAAACATACAAATAAAGTACTAAATTCAAATCAAAATATAAGGAAAATACTTATCTCAGATGTAAATCAAACTCTCCTTGTATAGTAAAAGCAATCTCCTTACAATCCTTTCCAAGAATAATGTGAAAAGAAAAGAAGAAATCTCTCACTCTCTATCTTTCTCTCTCACTTTATCGCCCCAGTTGGAGCTCACGCCCAATCCTTCTTCTTTTTCTCCAAGTCTTGCTCTCCTCTTCTAATTACCTCAAAAGTTCAAGAGTAATTTTAAAAACATTTCCAAGACTTTTTTTATAATTTCCCAAGAGAAGCTTAAGTGTCTCTTCAAAACTGTCCAGATTCAATGAATCTTCCAAAAGGTACCTTAAGTGACTCTTCATAATTCCATATAACCGCCCCAAAATTCTTCTAGAAAGTCCCTGTTCACATTTCCAATGAATTCACCAAGAGATCCACTAAGCAACGCTTCAAAAATTATCCAAATCCAATGTATATTCCAGTAGATATGTTGAAAACCGTCTTGGAAGCCTAAGCACCTTTTTTTGGGTGCTTAAGCGCCCCCCTCTCTATCTAGTGGCGCCTAAGCACCATACTTGGGCGCTCAAGTGCCGGGCACAGGCACATAAGTGCCCGGTTTTGGTCCCCTTGGCGCCGGTGTGCCTCGATTTGGTTTTTTTTTTTTTCTCCAGTCACTCAAAATTCTTCAATCTGATGTACCTACAACCAAAAACACAAGAAACAAGAAAACATAACACAAGAAAACATACCTTTAAAGTGCAATATTATTATAAAATAAAGCATGAAAAGTAGTATATTTTTAGGCGTATCAAAGTCCCCTGAACTAAAAGATTGCTTGTCCCCAAGTAATACTACATTTTAAAACTAATTTATGTAGATTAGAGTTAATGGCTCATCCTTTTAAATGGCTAAAATTTTGTTCTAAAATTGTAATAGTTCAAATTAGAATAGCTTCTAGTGAATCCGACTAGCTAAGGTCTAAAATATTTATCATCAAACTTGAAAATTTTTTTTCCTATCTAATTCGAAAATATATTCAGATTTTTCAAACTTCGGATCCTATGAACTTTACTTTCTAGACTTAAGAACTCTCTTAAAAACATTTTTTACTAATATAAGTATAAAACTCATGCTTAGGATTGTTCTAAGCTCTTTACTCTAGAAAGACTCAAGTGAAACCAATTTTTGATTAGGACCTCTCCTCAAGCTTCTCCTCACTTTCTTTTTTTCTCTTTTTTTTTTTCTTCTTTTTTTTGCATCTTCTTTTCTTCTTCTTTTTATCTTTTCAGGATCTTTTTAATCCATTATTTTTTTTTCTCATTTTTTTTAATGTGAGGATTACTATATATAGAGAAGTCCTTAAATAATTTTGAATTCCACTATCCTCATCTAAAGTTAAAACTTAATACTATTTTACTACTAAAGATAAGTTATTCATTTTCCCAAGCTCCCCAATAAATATCCTTAACTCTAGGTCCACCCTTTTCACTAGAAATATCAACTAAGTTTTCCTACTCCATTTCTATACTTAAAATTCTAACATCCTTAAGATGAATCCTCATAAAAGTAATCATTAGAAATAAAATAGAAATTTATTTGTAGTACTTTTGAAAACAAGTAAGGTTTAAATTTGAAACATTTTTCTTTTCCCCCCAAGCATAAGCTCAAACATGTGTAACAATGAAGTATAAAAATATGCGGCAGAGAAAGTTCACTTTTATAATTTACTACACATCCTACAAAAATATCAGCAATTAACACATGGTAGAATATTACAGTAGAAATTAAATCTAGCCTAAACATGCTTGACATAACACTATAAAGGAATTTTAAATAGTAGAGCAAGTAAAAACTAAAGATTAAATAAGAACACATTTCAAACTTTATAAAGGAGCTGTTAGATGCTAACATGTTTAAGATATTAAGATAAGTTTCGTCATCTCCAATGACTCGTTCAACTTGACTCACATACAAAGACACACAAACTCTAATACATTGACTCACAAATTCATATAAAAATAATAACTGAGGCTAATTTGATCTTCCTTCCACTCACATTTCCTCTCCTTACTTTCAATTTCTAATAGAATAAACTACTTTAATAATATGTGTGTATTATAAAACTTTATATGGTTATCGTCTATGGACCATAATTCCCTCATGTGTTGCCAATTTCAGGGTCACTCTATGTCTAAGGTATACACACTCTGATAAATAAAAATAGTGCAGTTCATCCAGATGTTGTTCACTAAGTAAGTTCATGACCTTACTCAGTGAAGACAAAGTCAGATAAAGGAAGTAATAGAGTTAACATGGAGTGGTTTCCAAACTCTACATCTTTCAAGGTAATTCTCAGCTCCGGTTGAGAACTACGTCGTAGCAAACTCATCAACCTGCTACAACCAGAAATCATAGAAAAATATAGTCATGACGAATGAATTACCTCACAACTTTAATCTAATCCACTCTTCCACATCAAACACGGATCATAGTCCAACATCTCACTATTATCCAATCCAACATAATAACAATCACACTAAACAGATAATAAAGATAACCATGGGTTGCCTCCCATGAAGCGCTTGGTCTAACATTGACGACCAATGTTTACTCTGGTTGCCCCAGTATCAGAATCTCATTCATTTTATCTGTATACCACAAAATATGCCATTTAGTGATTTTGAATAACTCTTTCATAGGAGATCTTTTACTGATTTCATCAATCAATTCAGGTTCTTCTTGTGATTGACTTGAATCTTAAGATATAAAGACTGGTGGTGTAAATGAATTTCCTATATGGGTAGGCTTTAAAATTGTATGGGGTACATTCATCTGAAGTTAATGAGATTTTTTAAAAGATGGAACTAAAATTTTACTAATTTTGGCAACGTCCATCATTTTGCACCTCTCTTGAACATACTTACAGTCTTCTTTAAACAATGTTTTCAACTCATCATGACAGTCCATTTCCATCTCATCTATTAAGTCACTGTCAAAACTTTCTTGGAAATGGTCTTTACTTAGATAGTCAATTTCATCCACCCAAAAATAATCACACCCAAAAATAATCATCATCTTTTCATCATCTTTTCTCTCAGTTGGATACTTCATAGCCCTTAAAACATCAAAAGTCGCCACCTCTCCTTTTTGTGCATTTATCATAGCTTGTCCAGTAACAAGAAAATGTCTCCTCAATTCCTCAAAATAATTGGATTTTCTTTGTCTTCCTCCATATCTAATACCATAAAATCATAGGAAAGATAAATTTATCCACTTTAACAGTCACATCTTCTATAACCCCTTTTGGACAAATTATAGATCAATCAGTTAACGGAAGGGTTACAGTAATGGGAGAAATATCGACTAAACCTAATCTTCTAAATATTGATAGAGGCATCACATTAATGTTCAATCCTAAATCGCATAAAGCTTTTCCACATAATCTTTCTCCAAATACACAAGGAATTGTTAAGCTAGAAGGATCTTTAAGTTTCTTAGGAAGATTTTTCTAAAATATAGCATTGCACTCCTCACTTAGTGAAACTATCTCGTACTCCCCAAATTTCCTTTTCTTGTCTAATATCTCCTTCATAAATTTTGCATAACTTGAGATCTGTTCCAAAGCTTCAGCGAAAGGAATATTTATTGTTAACTTCTTAAGTACTTCAATGAACCTTGAAAATTGTTTATCCAACTCATATTGTCTAAGTCTTTGAGGAAAATGAGGTGGTGGTCTTTATAATTTGATTTTAGCTGGAGATATTAAATTTTCCAGATCCTTAGAATCATGTTCTTTACATCTTTTAGTTTCCTTTATTTCTCTAACAACTTCTTTCTCTTTCTAACCACATCCTCTATCTCTCTTCGACTTCATAATTGGACAGCTTCTACATGTTCATAATTTTTCTCTTTAGAGTTGATCTCAGTGTTGCTAGGAAGTGTTCCTTGGGTTCAATTGCAAAGTGAATTAGCAATTTGTCCAAGTTGTTTCTCTATGTTTCTAATCGCATAATTTTGACTTTGCAACTGGTTTCCTATTTGCAATACCACTTCATCTATAAACTTCTTCTTATCCTCAAATTGTTGATCATTATTAGAGTTCAATAGATGTGAAGGTCTACAGTTTGTGTTCTCTGGATTATTTGAACTTTCATTACAATTTGCGTGATTATTTTCCCATTGTTTGTTTCCACCCCATGTAGTATGATGGCAGTTAAAATTAGGATGGTTCTTCCAACATGGGTTGTAAAAGTTATAATATAGGTTGTTTATGGTATTTAAAGTCACATATGATAAGTTGGAATCAATCATATGCCCTAATGAACCTTTCTCACTAGAGTAATTTCCTCATTTACTGGAGTAAGTTGAGGCTGGTTCATTCTAAATTAGTCAAACTTCCTTGATATTGCAGCAACCTAAGATGCAAGAATTGCAATCACATCTGTATCATGAACACTGGATACATTTTCAGGATTTACCCTTGTAGAGGGCCATTGAATTTCATTTGTAGCCATTTCTTCAATTAACGCATATGCTTCATTAAATGGTTTTGATATTAATGATCCACTAGAGGCAGCGTCAATTTTAAACCTAAGAGATCCTATTAACCCATTGTAAAAAGTTTGAATGATTAACCAATCAGGCAAATCATGGTGTGGACACTTACTTAGGAGTTCCTTAAATTTTTCCCAAGCTTTGTATATTGATTCCCCTTTATCCTGAAAAAATGAGATAATATCGTTTCTAAGTTTGGTAGTCCTTGAAGGTGGAAAATACTTAGCTAGAAATTTTTGAGTTAGCTCGTAACAGTTTTTAATAGAGTTAGGTGCTAATGAGTATGACCACATTTTAGCATTATCCCTTAGTAAGAAAGGAAAAAGCCTCAGTCTAACAGTATCATCTGACATGCCGTCATATCAAAATGTAACACAGAGTTTCCCTAAACTGGTTGTTCTGCACCAGTTGGATAATCGCTGGATTTAGTTCAAAAGAGCTAGCTTCTATGACATGGGTTTGTATACTTGAGTGAATTTCATCTGTTGTAGGAGTTACATAATCCCTCAATGATTTATGATGATTTTCCAAGTTATTATTTTGAATGTTTTCCATTTCCTTTTCTAGTTTTTCAAATCCTTTATATTTTCTTTATTTTTTCCCTTTTTTCTAACTCAGGAACATAAGGTACAAGTCCTATAGATCCTTTGCTTCGCATATGCAACACAAAAAACAATACATTAAAATTAAACAAATAAAACAAAAAAATATATTCAACACAACAAAACATTTTCACAAACACTTTCTTTTTCACACAACTAGTTTTTTTTTCAAAAAATATTTTCATACAAAAACAACTTGTCACACAAAAATAGTATTTATGACACTACAATTTTCCAAGTTTAAGCCTAATTAATTCAACTAAAATTCTTCTAAAAGTCAAGATCAACCGTTTCAATTCCCGGCAACGGCGCCAAAAAATTGATCCCGATATTTTTTTATATGTAAGGATTTAGAAGTTGACACCATTACTTAAAGATTTTAATCCTCGTTAATGACACCAAAAACTTGATCCCAAACAAAGTAAGATTTAAATTATATTTAAGCAAAGTAAGATATCAATTATATTTGTAGGGATTCTACGCAAGTATACATATCATTATCATTTAATCCAAATCTTTTTTATTAAGCCTTGAGTATCAATCCGAAGGAGATCGAGGTTAATCACGGCGGCTTTCAAGAGAAGGTCTAGTTTAGAATAGTTTAGAATAACATGCCCTAGCTTGGAAAGTGGATAAAGGTTTAGTTTTGATTATATCCTACAATTATCACAATAATACTCCTTCTACTCCTAACTAAAACACTTAGTGAGAATCAGAAAGTGGGGTTTAATATATTAAAATACCCTTCTCATGCAATGAAACTAGTGACATGTGTAAAAGTAAAATAAGTAGTGAGAGAGATTGTGAAAAATATGAGCAATTATATTCTTTAACCTTACTAGCCCTTACTAAAGATGATATAAAGAACATTATTTAATCTAAAGTTTGAATAGTTCTGAAGACGGGCTAGGCAGGGAAGATACTAGCTCTCACTCTACTTTTTGCTCTTATCCCTCCACTTGGAGGCTAACATCTTGCATCAAAACTTAAAACAATAGACCAAATTATGGGGATTTAGCCTGTCACTCTAAATTCCTCCAATTCTACACCGATTAAATATAATTTTCCTATTTATTTACACTCAATCATATGGACTACATTCTCATTCATATAAATTCTTGTGATTCTACCACAATTGATTGAGACAATACCACAAAAGATTTTAACATGCAAGTTGATCAAGTTACATGTAAATGAAGAATAAAGTAAAATCATCACAATATATTCTAACTCTACTCAATTCTATATCCTACACATGCATACTAATTTGTTATAAGAGGGAAGAGTAAAGAAAACTACTCACTACACATGGAGAAACAACAAGAACTTTTCATTGAACAAGATTTTGAAAACATACAAATAAAGTACTAAATTCAAATAAAAATACAATGAAAATACTTATCTCTCATGTAAATCAAACCCTTCTTGTATAGAAAAAGCAATCTCCTTACAATCCTCTCCAAGAATAAAGTGAAAAGAAAAGAAGAAATCTCTCACTCTCTCTCATTCTCTCTTCTTTCTCTCTTACCATGTCGCCCTACTTGGGGCTCATGCCCAAGCCTTCTTCTTCTTATCCAAGCCTTCTTCTCCTCTTCTAATTACTTCAAGAGTTCAAGAATCATTGTAAGAACATTTCTATGCCTTATTTTTCAATTTCCCAAGAGAAGCATAAGTGTCTCTTCAAAATTGTCCAGATTCAATGAATCTTCCAAAAGGTGTCTTAATTGACTCTTCATAACTCCATATAAACACCTATAATTCTTTTACAAAGTCCATTCTCTCATTTCCAATGAATTCCCCAAGAGATGCATGAAGCAATGTTTCAAAAATCATCCAAATCTGATGTATATTCTAGAAGATATGTTGAAAACCATGCTTGGGGCCTAAGCGCCATTTTAGGGATCTTAAGCGCCCCTCTCTATCTGGTGGTGCCTAAGCACCATATTTGGGTGCTTAAGTGCTGGGCACAAGCATTTATGTGCTTGATTTTGGTCCTCATGGCTCCGGTGTGCCTCGATTTGGTCCATTTTTGTTCCTTTTGCTCCAATCACTCCAAATTCTTCAATTTGATGTACCTACAACCAAAAACACAAGAAAACATACCTTTAATGTGCAATATCATTATAAAATAAAAAATGAAAATTAGTACATTCTTTGGCATATTAGGTATCAATTTGCCTCTAACCATGACTCGATCCTATTCCGCCTCTGTGAGGTTCGCATAGAACTCCCGTACTATAGAAATCACAGCTACAATAGAAAAATAATAGAATCATTCCCATTATCGGTGAACGATCAAATCCTCCATGGATCCACCTGGATTTTTAAAACACCTCTGAAGAATCAATTTTTGTTACTCTAGACAGTCACTATATCTTTCTTGAGCTTTCAAACTCACAAACTTACTCGAATCAAAGTGGGACTTCCCCTTATTCCTCTTCATTCTTGGTGTCATTTCTAAAAGTTTTCAAAAATTCTAAAATAAATCGATGAATCAAGTATAAACTGATAAACCTAACTCTTATAAGTTTATACTACAATTTTACCATCCAAATACTCATTTTAACAAGTTTAAGTCACTTAATAAAGTTTTAAGATCATCACTAACATGAAATAATCTAAAAAAAGCTACCCAAAATTTTGTTAATCACACATAAAAAACAATCAAAGCAAAAGCACACTGATAACTATGGGTTGCCTCTTATAGAGCGCTTGGTTTAACGTGGTCAGCCCTACGTAACTAACCAAAGAAAAATATGCTGAGATTTTCATATCCATTTTATACTAATATTGATGATATTGCATTTTAAAGAAAGGTATTATTTATGTTTTGTTGCAGGTATGTTGAATTATGGTCATTGGAGCAAAAAGATGTAAAAAGAAGGGAATTTAGAGCAAAAAGGACCAAAATATGAACATTTGAACTAGGGCACCGATGGTGAACCCAACGACGCCGATGGCAGGTTTTTCCCGAGAGTCCAGAATCAAATATTCTAAAAGGCCGTCGACAGCGCCATCAAGGCCGCCGATGGTGAGAACGGCGGGGGGGGGGGTGCATTGAATGTGAACAATTTTTGAAGGGATGCTTAGGCAACTCTTGGAAAACTCTTCTGCAATTTTAAGGGAAACATTTGGACTAAAAAAAAGGGAGTCCCGTGGTGGTGTCCACTGAGTTTTTGTTGTTTGTAGAGTTTAGAGAGTTTAATTTAGGGTTAGTATTGTGAGGAATTCTTCGAGAGATTGTTAGAATGGATGGAAAGTGAGAGATTTCTTCCTTCTTGCCACTTTGAAGAAGAATTCTGTGTGCTGTAATAATAGGAAGAGATTCAAAGGAACTTTGAGGAGTTTGCTTGTGGAGGAATTAGAGATAAGTGGTATTTACTTATTGAAGTTTGTATGACCTTGCTTTTATATATAAGTTCCAATTTTTGCGGTATTTTCTCCATGTGTTCTGAGTAGTTTTCTCTGTCTTTTTCCTTGTCTTGAGATTTTATGAAATGGTGATTTGAATGGGTTGAGCCATGAGAATGTTAAAGAAGTTGTGATGGTCTTTTCACTTCGATCTTAATTTAATTTCAATCTGGCCAATTGATTTGTTAAAATATGTTGAGTTTTACAACTAAAGTGAAGATTACATTCAAGATTTAGGGAGGTCAAAGTCCTTGAAA
>NW_018228741.1:67409-71384 GCF_001263595.1 Phalaenopsis equestris
AGAAGAACATGGGAGCTTTGAAGTGAGAGTCGGTATCCTCTCAGTCTAGCTGCAGATTCAGTAACCAAGCATAGGATTAGTCAATGTTCTTTATGTCTGGACCATAGGGTAAAGAATATGTATGCTCCTATTTGACACAATACAATCTGAACTAATTCACTTTATCCATTCACTTTAATTTCTTGACGAGGAGTAGGATGCTTTCTTATATATTAAATTTCACATTATAAACTTTATTAGCAGAATTAGTTAATTAAGAGTTTGTTAAAATTACATATTTATTTCAATTGCCTATTAGTGACAAATAAGCAATTTAAACTATATTATTGTGATTAAGTATTGATTTTCTAAATCTTAGTTCGTAGCCTCTAGTATTACTCCCCGTGAGATCGATATCCAGGACTCCATTAGAGCCTTGTATTACTTAAGCGATACGTATACTTTCGTTGATAAGTGTGACTTTGAAATTATTAAATATTTTATGCACATTTTTATCAAATCTATAACCGTTGTCAAGTTTTTGGCACCATTGCTGGGGACTTAAATATTCTAGCAACAGTATCAAATTCTTGTATTTTTAAGGATATATAAAGTAGGTGTCAAGTTTTTGGCACCGTTGATAGAGAGTAAAAAAAATCATAATTAGAGTAAAGGACAAATTAGGACTATTAGAAAACTTTTTCTTGAATTGCAACTTATTTTCATATTTACTTAACTATTTTTTTGTGTACTGATTTTAATTTTATGCGTAAATTTAGACCTAAAAAACTTATACCCTACGATTCAGAATTAGAAGGCACTGTTAGGAGAATTAGAAAACTAAGAAAAGAACAGGTGTCAAGTTTTTGGCACCGTTGATAGAGAGTAAAAAAAATCATAATTAGAGTAAAGGACAAATTAGGACTATTAGAAAACTTTTTCTTGAATTGCAACTTATTTTCATATTTAGTTAACTGTTTCTCTGTGTACTGATTTAAATTGTATGCGTAAATTTGATCCTGAAAATCTTATACCCTACGATTCAGAATTAGAACGCACTTTTAGGAGAATTAGAAAACTAAGAAAAGAGCCTAGAAATCCTGACACAATGGAAAATAATGTGAACAATCAAGGAATAGAAAATGAAGATTTCACTATTTTTTTGACATCGTTGCCGGGGATTTAAATCTTCTAGCAACAATATCAAATTCTTGTATTTTTTAGCATATATAAAGTCGCTGTCTCCTGTAAATTCAAAAGGATGTATTATATAATTTGTTGTTTAATTGTGATAACTAGTTTTGTAACCCTTTTACAGGTAAGGTAAATAAATGCAGATATGAGAATACTATAAAGTAAATAAGTAAAATTATATTGCATAAAATAAATACGTACCTGAGCCTTTGCTACCGCTGCATAGTTAGCCTCATGAAGCAAGATATATTAACAGGAAAGTAAACGTAAGTATTTGGTAAGGAAAAGTAAAAAAAAAAATAGTCATAGCAAGACACAAGTAAGAGGAAACTCTTAGTCATATATGTGTTAGATTGATGGAGAGTCGATATATGCAGCTTGCGAGAGTTTTAAAGATCTTCTTAGGAGGTGCCCTCATCATTCATTACCAGATTGGTTGATAATTTAAACTTTTTATAATGGATTAGTAGGATCTCTTAGATCTATTATAGATGTTGTGGCTGGTGGTTCTTTAATTTCAAAACCTTTTGATGAGGCTTATTTATTAATAGAAGAGATGAGATGACTACCAACAATTTTCAATGGCCCTCTGAAAGGGTAAATCCTAAAAGAGTAGCTAATATCCATGATTTTGATGCAAAATCTATGTTAGCATCGCAGATTGCTGCAATATCAAAGAAATTAGATCATTATGGAATAAATTATTCTCCAACACCTACTCTGATGGAAGAGAATTCATCTGGGCAATTCATGGATGTTCAAACTTTGTATGAAACTTTAAATGTGATTAACAATAGACCTAGAAATCCTTATTCAAACTATTATAACCCAGGTTGGAAGAATCATCCTAATTTTATTTGGAATAATAATTCTTCTAAAAATCAACAATGGGCGAAAACCCAGTGAACCCATTGGGAAATTCATCCAACCAAGGAAATGTTAATTATAGACCTTCTTATCTTCCAAGATTTGATAGTAACACTTAATTTAAGGAAAAAAAGTTGTCTATGGAAGAGATGATACTAAACATGGGTCAACAATTGCAGAATCAAGGAAATCAATTACAAATTCAAGGAAAATAGTTGCAAAATCAAGGAACTGCTATCGAGAATATTGAAAAACAATTGGGACATATCACTACTGCGCTTAGTAACCGAACATTGAGAACTTTTCCTAGTACTGTGGAATAAAATCTAAAAGATCAAGGAAAAGAACAGATAAAAGCGATATATTTACAAAGTGGAAAAGAATTGGAAACAAGAGTGCAGAAAGAAACATAAACTGAAAAAGAGAAAGTGGATACAGAGAAAGAAAAGGATTATGAATACCCAGATTTAGAATGTCCACTTACACCAATGAAAATTACTGTGGATAAAACTCCACCATCGTTTCCTCAAAGATTGAAGCAACACAAATAGGATAAACAGTTCTCCAATTTTTTAGAAATTCTTAAGAAATTAATGGTAAATATTCCCTTTGTAGAAGCTTTAGAGCAAATGCCCAATTATGTGAACTTTATGAAAGATATTTTGAACAAGAAAAGGAAGTTCATTGATAATGAGACTGTTGCACTTAGCGAAGAGTGTAGTGCAATTATTCAGAAAAAGCTTCCTAAAAATTTAAAAGATCTAGCTAGTTTCACTATACTGTGTGTTATCGGTGGAAAATTTTAAGGAAGAGCTTTATGTGATTTGGGAGCCAGCATTAATCTTATGCCTCTTTCAATTTTCAAAAGATTAGGATTAGGAGAAGTGTCACCTACTTCTGTAACTCTTTAGTCAGAGGATCATTCAGTTACTTATCCTAAGGAAGTTATAGTAGTAAAAGTTGATAAATTTACCTTTCCTGTGGATTTCATTGTTTTTACATTTGGAGGAAGATAAAGAAATACCTATAATTTGAGGGAGACCTTTTTTAGCTACTGGAAAAGCTGTGATAGATGTTCAAAAGGGAGAATTAACTATGAGAGATAGAGATCAAGAAGTGACTTTTAACATTGCAAAATCTATGAAATACCCTGCTGTTGAAAGAGATAATGAATGTTTTCGCATGAAAATTAGTGAACATCTATTGCACGAACATTTTAAAGGATATTTTGAAGAGAAAGAACATTTTGAAGAAAAGATAAAGTTATTTTGGATGAAATAGAAAATGAAGATTTAAATTATGTTCAGGAAAGATTTGGGATGTTGGATATTACAGGAAATGCTGATAAGAACCTAGTTTCGTCAATTATAAAACCACTTGAACTTGAGTTAAAAATATTGCCTAACCACTTGAAGTATGTGTTTCTAGGAAACTCATCTATATTACCTGTGATTATATCTTCAGAGCTATATGATTTGCAAGAGCAAAGACTTTTGGATACATTAAAAAGATATAAGAAAGCTTTTGGTTGGACATTAGCAGATACTAAAGGAATCAGTACCTCGATCTCTATGTACAGAATTATCTTGGATGAACAATATAAACCAAGAGTTGATCCACATAGGAGATTAAACCCAAAGAAAAAAGAAGTAGTGAAGAAGGAAATTTTGAAATTGATGGACACTGAAATTATATATCCTATTTCAGACAGTGCTTGGGTAAGTCCAATTCATTGTGTTCCTAAGAAAAGAGGAGTGGCTATTGAAGAGAAGGAGAATAATGAAATAATACATATCAGACAAGTTAATGGGTGGCGTATTTGCATTGATTATCAAAAATTAAATACTGCCACTAGGAAAGATCACTTCCCTTTAGCATTTTTAGACCAAATAGTGGATAGACTTGCTGGGCACAAATATTTTTATTTTTTAGATG
>NW_018228741.1:71738-103327 GCF_001263595.1 Phalaenopsis equestris
TAAATTAACACCTCCTACTAATGTAAGAGGGGTTAGAAGTTTTCTTAAACATGTTGGTTTTTACAGGTGTTATATTAAAAATTTTTCAAAAATTACTAAACCTCTATGCCAACTTTTAGAAAAGGACAAGAATTTTGAATTTACTAAAAATTGTTTAAATGCCTTTGAGTTATTAAGAGAAAAACAAATCATAACCCCTATTATAGTTTCACCTAACTGGGAGAAACGATTCGAATGGATGTCAAACGATTCGAACGGATGTCGGCATACCACGGAACAGCCACTCATTAATATTGAACAAATTTTCATCTGGGAAATGTTCATTAATTTCTTTTTCAAAGCAGAGTGGTTTTTCTAACTCAAGTCTAAACGAATGATCAGCCATTTGATTTTCCATTCCCTTTCAATCTACTATTATAAAATCAAACTCATGCAAAATAAGAATCCATCTTATAAGTCTAGGTTTAGCATCCTTCTTATTCATTAAGTACATAATAACAAAATGATCCCTATGCACTACGTAATGAGGTCCAATTAAATATGATCTAAAGACATATACTATTGCTAATAACTCTTTTTTAGTTGTTGTATAATTAATTTGGGAATAATTAAGAGTTTTACTAGCATAGTAAATTACTTTGAAATTTATCATATCTTTGTCCTAAAATAGCTCCAATAACATAATAACTAGCATCACACAACTGGTGAAGTGACAATATGGTGACACTATAGTTGGTGCAATGACTATTTTTTCTTTTAATAACTCTAAAGCTTTTAGGCACTCGTCATCAAAATTGAAAATCGTATCTTTCTCCAATAAATGGCATAAAGGCTTAGCAAGTTTTGAACGGTCTTTATTATATCGCTTGTAGAATCCAACATGTCTTAAAAAACTCCTAATTGCATGCCTGAAAAACTCCTAATTTCCTTTACATTTGCTGGATAAGGTAAATTAGCGATCACTTGAATTTTAGTAGGATCTACTTCCATTTCATTTTCTGATATTGTCATTTTCTGATATTTGATGTCCTAAAACAATTCCTTCTGCTACCATAAATTGAATTTTTTTCTAATTCTAACATTTTTCACAAATAAGGACTAAATTTGTTTCTTCACAGCGCTTAAAAACTTTAGATATATGTTTAAAACATGAATCAAATGAAGTTCCAAACACTGAAAAATCAACCATAAAGACTTCAATCCCTTTTTCATTTAAATCATAAAAAATTATCATCATACATCGTTGAAATGTAAGAGGGGCATTACATAAAATAAAGGGCATTCTTCTAAAAGCAAATGTATCATAAATATTAGTAAAAGTTGTTTTCTATTGATCCTCAGGAGTTATTTGTATTTGGTGATAACTAGTATATCCATCCAGAAAATAAAAGTATTTATGCCCAGCTAGTCTAGCCAGCATTTGATTTAGAAATGGTAATAGAAAATGATCTTTCATAGTGGCACGATTTAATTTTCTATAATTAATGCATATTTTCCACCTTGTGACTTATCTACTAGGTATTACTTCATTATGTTCATTCACAGTCACAGTTACTCCTCCTTTCTTATGAACGCAGTAAATTGGACTAACCCATGCACTATCTAAAATAAGGTAGATAATTCCAACATCAAACCACTTTAAAATTTCTTTCTTTACTACTTCTTTTATAATCAGTAGATATATAATTTTTATTCCCTTGATTGTTCCAATTTCCCAATGGGTTTACTTGATTGTTCCCCCATTGCTGATTATTGCCACTCGTAGTGTTATTCCAACTGAAGTTAGGATGATTCTTCCCACTTGGGTTATAATAATTTGAATATGGGTTGGCATTAACTGTTTATAATGATTCTTGAGAATCTACCATTTGGAATAATGAAATCTCTTCAATCATTAAAACTGGTTGAGAAAAAATTCATTCCAAATTTGTCTAACTTCCGTAAAATTGAAGCAACTTGATTTGCTAACAAAGTAAATGCATGAGATTCAAGAATATTAACTACTTTTTATGGATTTAACCTCTCAAAACGCCATTGAAAATTATTGGTAGTCATTTATTCAATTAAAACATAAGCATCATGAAATGGCTTTGACATCAATGAACCAGCAGCAACAACATCGATAATAGATCTACGAGACCCAACTAATCCATTATAAAAATTTTGAATTATTAGGCAATCTGGTATACAACAGTATAATAATGTCTTTGATTATATTTTTCACTTATATTTTCTTAATTTGCAACATTACCAAAAACTTGATCCTGAAGAAAATAAGAATTTAAATTTTAATATATATATATATATATATATATTAGGATACTACGCAAGTATACGTATCGTTATCAAGTAATATAGGACTTTTTAATTAGATCTGATTTTCGAACCCACGTAAATTTCACAATATGCACTAATAAACTACAAACTTTCAATTTTAAAAAGATAACTACTTAAACTATAGATGTTCTTACAATAATTAAAATTGAAATCTTCTTAGTATTTTTTATAATTTAGCAAAATAATAAAAAATGTTAAAGATAACTTGAGTTTATGCAAAAAAAAAAAAACACTTAATATGAAATATCTTTCTCCTTATCATGAATCAATAATAAGTATAAGAATTTTGTTGTGAAAGTATTCAAAATTGTGTTGTGCCAAATAGGAGCAATACTATTCCTTACTCTTACTAGAGATGCTATAAAGAACATTGGTTAATTAAAAGTTTGAATAGTTCTGAAGACCGGCTAGGCAGAGAAGATACCAGCTCTCACTCTAGAGTTCCCTCGATTCCCTCCACTTGGGGGCTGACATATCGTATAAGAACCTAAACCAATAAACCAATTAGGGGGTTTTAGCCTGTCACTTTAAAGTCCTCTAAATCTACACCCTTCAAAGATTATTTACCTATTTATTTTCACTCAATCATATGAACTACATTCTCATTCATACAACCTCATGTGATTTTTTCCAATTGTTGACTGAGATAATACCAGCTTAGTTCTTACATGTTCTCACAAAAAAATTTTAACATCTAGATATGTCAGATTAAGAAGTATACGAAGTACATGAAATTAAATCATCACCACTTCTTCTAACTTGAAAGATTAATATTCCCCAAAATTTCCATCCAAAAATTTAATAACTTATCATTTTAAGGAGAACGATAATGAAAACTACTCAGAATGCATGGAGAAAACAAAATCACACTTTAGTTTAAAAGTTGAAATCATTATCAAGCCAACAAGAAGTCTCAATTAAAACCAAAAGTAGTTTAAAAATAAAGATAAAAACTTATCTCAAGTCTTCCACCAAACTCTTGAAATTCCTTTGAATCTCTTCTCTTTTACAACACTCTTAACTCTCACAATAAAACTAAAAACAAAAATGATAAAATAAATTTGTGGTGCCTGAAAATCTCTCCAAAAAAACTTCTCAGGACTCCCCCTTTTTAAGTACACTTCTAAACGTCTCAACTTCCTTCTTTTATAAATTTCCAAGAGCTGCCTGGTTAACTCTTCAAAATGTGTCAAAATTCAATGTATTCTCCAAATTTTAGGTGTATCAACATTCTTCATCAAAACTGAAAATTGTAACTTTCTCCAGTAAATGACATTAAGGCTTAGCAATTTTTGAAATGTTTTCAATATATCGTCTGTAGAATCCAGCATGTCCTAAGAAACTCCTAATCATTTGTTGGGTAAGGTAAATTAGCGGTCACTTGAATTTCAAAGGGATCTACATCCATATCATTTTTTGATATTTGATGTCATAATATAATCTCTCCTGCTACCATAAACTGGCATTTGTATCAATTAAGGACTAAATTTGTTTCTTCACAGCATTTGAAAACTTTAGATAAATGTTTTATACATGAGTCAAATGAAGTTCCAAACAGTGAAAAATCATCCATAAAGACCTCAATCTCTTTTTCAATTAAATCACAAAAAAATTGTCATCATACATCTTTGAAATGTAACAAGGGCATTACATAAACCAAAGGGAATTTTTCTAAAAACCAATGTACCATAAAGACTAGTAAATATTGTTTTCTCTTGATCCTCCAGTGTATTTATATTTGGTTATAACCAATATATCCATCTAGAAAATAAAGTAGTTATGCCCAACTAGTCTATCCAACATTTGATCTAGAAAGGGTAGTGGAAAATGATCTTTCCTTGTGGTAAGATTTAATTTTCTATAATCAATTCATATTCATCATCCTATGACTTGTCTAGTAGGTATTAATTCATTATGTTCATTTACAGTCACAATTACTCCTTTCTTAGGAACGTAGTGAATTGGACTAACCCAAGCACTTTTTGAAATAAGGTAGATAATTTCAGCATCTAACCACTTTAAAATTTCATTCATAACATCTTATTTTATAATAGGATTCAATCTCCTTTAAGGATCAGCCCTGGGTTTGCAGTTCTCTTCCATATGAATTCTATGCATACAAATTGAAGGATTGATTCTTTTAATATCAGCTATTGTCCATGTAATTGCTTTCGTAAAATTTTACAAAATTTTCAGCAATCTTTCTTCTTCTTCCATCATTTACTTTGAGTAAATTATAACTGGTAAAGTAGATGAATCACCTAAGAAGGCATACTTCAAATGTTCAAGAAGTAACTTCAACTCAAGTTCAGGAGGTTTTTTAATTGATGAACAAAATGATTTATCTTTTTCTATGGTGTCCAAAATTTCAAAACTTTCTCGAACATAGTTTGAAGTTTACTTAAAAAGATCTTCACATTGATTTATTTCAAAGTTCTAAATCTTTGATTTCATATTTCTCTTCATAATTTGTTCTAAATTGGCATTCACTCAGATATCTTTTAACATCCATTCTATAACATTCATCATCTCTACCTTTTTGTATGATATTTCATTGATCTTGAAATATTGAAAGTAATTTTTTGATCATTTATGTGCATTGTTAATTCCCCCTTCTGCACATCTATCATTTCTCTTCCTGTGGTTAGGAAAGGTCTCCCCAAAATGATTGGTATCTCTTTATCTTCCTCCATTTCTAACACAATGAAAGCAATAGGAAAGAGAAATTGATCCACTTTTACTAGGACATCTTCTATAACTCCTTTAGGGTGTGCTATCGAACGATCTGCTAGCTGCAGAGTTATAGTAGTAGGGGCTATTTCTCCTAATCCCAATCTTTTGAATATTGATAATGGAATAAAGTTAATGCTTGCACTTAAATCACATAAAGCTTTCCCATAAAATATGTCTCCTATTGCACATGGAATTGTAAAGCTACCGACATCTTTAAGCTTTTCAGGAACCTTTTTCTGAATTATAGCACTTTACTCCTCACTATGTGCAATAGTCTCATTACCTTCAAATTTCATTTTCTTCTTGAGAATATCCTTCATAAACCTTACATAGCTTGGCATTTGTTCAATGGCTTCAGCAAATGGAATATTAAATGTAATCTTCTTAAATATTTCCAAAAATTTTGAAAAATGTATATCCAACTTCTGCTGACAAAGTCTCTGAGGAAACGAAGCCAGAAATTTTGAAAATTGCTTATCCAACCTCCGTTGACAAAGCCTCTGAGGAAATGGAGGTGGTCGTTTTTCCAAGTCAATTTTCAATGGAGAAATAGGTTTTTCTGAACCTTTCAGAGTGTCCTTTTTTGGCTCTTCAATTTCTTCTCTCTCTACTTTAGTTTCTTTTTGAACGTTGCCTTCCAACTCTCTTCCGCTTCTAAGTTGAAGGGCTTTTACTTGGTCTTTATTCTGGTCTTTCAGATTTGTTTTAGTATTACTAGGAAGTGTTCCTTGTGATCTATTACTTAATGAATTTTCTATTTGTCCAACTTGATTCTCAGTATTTCTAATTGTAGCTTCTTGACTTTGTAACTGATTTCTCATTTGTAACACCACTTATTCTATAGATAACTTCTTCTCCTTAAATTATGGATTACTGTTAAAACTTGGAGGATAAGTAGATATATTATTATTATTCCCTTGGTTGTTCCAGTTTCCCAATGGGTTTACTTGGTTGTTCCTCTATTGCTGACTACTACAATTTGAAGTATTATTCCAGTTAAAACTAGGATTGTTCTTCCAACCTGGGTTATAATAATTTGAATGTGGGCTATTTGACTTGTTTTTGACTTGTTATTTATTGCATTCAAATTTTCTAATGATGCTTGAGAATCTACCATTTGGCCTAATGAATTCTCTTAAATCATAGAAATTGGTTGAGAAAATTCATTCCAAAGTGGTCTAACTTCATTGAAATTGTAGCAACTTGATTTTTTAACATAGTAAATGCATCTGATCCATGAATATTGGCTACTTTTCTAAGATTTACCCTCTCATAAGGCCATTAAAAATTATTGGCAGCCAATTCTTCAATTAAAGCATAAGGTTCATGATATGGTTTTGACATCAATGAACCATCAGCAATGACATTGATAATAGATCTAAGAGACCCAGCTAATTCATAATAAAAGTTTGAATTATTAACCAATTTGGTATAACATGGTGTTGACACTTTCTAAGGAGATCCTTAAATCATTCCCATGCTTCATAATAGATTCCCCTTTAAACTGAATAAAAGATATAATATATTTTCTAAGCTTTGCAATCTTTGGGAATTTTTGTGCGAAATCACCACAAATTTTGATAGATCCAGGTGCCAACTAATGCAACCACATCTTAGCTTTATCCCTTAGTGAGAAAGGAAATAACCTAATTCTTATGGCATCATGTGATACACCATCGTATTTAAATGTAGTGCACAATTCTAGAAAATTGGTAAGATGTAAATTTGGATCTTCAGTTGGTGATCCCCCAAACTAATTAATTGATACCATTTGGATAATAGTTGGTCTAAGCTCTCAAATGAATTAGCCACTATAGTAAGTTTTTGAATACTACAATGAAGTTCGTCGACCGTAGGGCTGGCATAATCTCTTAATGGTCTAAATTCATGATGAATTTTAGCATTTTGATTATTTTGATCTGCGATTTCTGTATTTTTTTTAGATTTTTCATTTTTTTTAAATTTTTTTGCTTTTTCTAATTTCCTTAACAGTTCTTTCTAATTCAGAATCATAGGACACTAGTCCTTCAGAACCTGAACTACACATACACTAATAATAAAATAAAATAAAATATAACACCAATAATACTTTATAAAGAAATTAATATAATTCCTACAATAACTCTTAATGTTTAAATAAGACTTTCTAAAATAAAAATTTTCTTTCAATCAATCCTCGACAACGACACCAAAAACATGATCCCAACTGTTTATATGCAATAGTATAATAATGTATTTGATTATATTTTTCACTTATCTTTGCTTACTTTGTAACAGGACCAAAAACTTGATCTTGGAGAAAATTAGAATTTAACTTGTTAACTTAATATATATTGGGATGCTACGCAATATACGCATTGTTTTCTAGTAATATAAGTCTTTTTGATTAAGCCCCAAATATCGAACCCACATAAATTGTTCACAGTATGTGATAATTAAAGTAACAAACTTTCTACTTTAAAAACACAAATACTTAAATTGTAGTTTTTATCACAAGAATGTAATTTAAATACTTTTGGTATTTTAATGTTTGTAAATGACATAAAAACTTAATAAAGATAACTTAAGTTTCTGGAAAATAAAAGCACTGAATACAAAATATATTTCTCCTTATCATGAATCAATTATAAATATAAGAATTAGGTTGTGGAAATATTCAAATTGTGTTGTGTCAAATAGGAGCAATATTATTGTTTACCCTTACTAGAGATGTTATAAAGAACATTGGCTAATTTAAAGTTTGAATAGTTCTGAAGACCGGTAGGCAGGAAGAACATTGGCTAACATCTCGTATCAAAACCTAAAACAATAAACCATGTTGGTGGCTTTAGCCAATCATTCTAAAGTCCTCTAACATTACACCTTTCAAAGATTATATCTCTATTTTACAAACTCAATCATATGAACTATATTCTCATTCATACAATCTCATGTGATTCTTTTCAATTGTTGACTGATACAATATTAGCCCAGTTCTTAATGTTCTCACAACAAATTTTAGCATCTAGATGGGCCAGATCACGAAGTAAATGAAGTGCATGGAATTAAATCATCACAAATTCTTCCCACATTAAAGATTTATTCTCCACAACTTCCATCTAACACTTTAATTACTTATCATTTTAAAGAGAACGATAAAGAAAACTACTCAGAATCCATGGAGAAAACAAAACCACACTTTAGTTTAAAAGTAGAAATTATTATCAAACCAATAAGAAGTCTTAATTAAAACCAAAAGTAGATTAAAATAAAGATAAAAAATTATCACAAATCCTCCACCAAATTCTTGAAGTTCCTTTGAATCTCTTCCCTCTTACAACACTTTTAACTTTCAAATTAAAACTATAAACAAAAGGAAAATAAATTTGTGGTGCCTGAAATTTTTTCTAAAATCTTCTTCCATAACTTTTCAAAACTTCTTAAGATTTTTTTCAGATATCCCCCCTCAAAATGTCTCAACTCCTTCTTTTATAATTTTCTAAGAGGTTCCTTGGTATCTCTTCAAAATGTGTCTTGATTCAATGTATTTACCGAGGGATGCCTCCTTTCACAAGCTCCGTAAGTATATTTTCATCCTTGGTGGTTATGACCACCCATTTTTGCCAATAGGTGCCTCAAAGGTCCATTCAAAATTTGTTAAAATGATTAACCAATCAAGTAACTGTCATTGGTGCTTAAGCGCGGGGCCTCTAACGCTTAGGCGTGGGCGCCGGTTCTGGCCATTAGGCGCCAAAATACATTTGCACCATTTTTTACATTTTTGCTCCAAATTTGATCCTTTTTCACTCTTTTTAGTAATTTTCACCTTTTTACTTGTAACAGAATGAAAAACACACAAATACCTTCCATTAAAGAGAAATATCTCAAAAAATAGGTATGAAAATCTGTCTAAAAATACTATATATTTTAGGTGTGTTAGATAGCCAAAAAATTGAAACTAAAATAATAATTAAGAAATCAAATAAGATAAAATTCACAGCCACAACAGTCAAAATATAAGACAACTCAAAATTTAATCACAAACAAAATAATAAAAACTAAAATTACAACTAAATTAAAACCTCTCTATCGCATGATTAGGAAGCCCTCGGAAGAGGTAACCTACCATTGCTAACAAGATTTCCCACGGTCTAAATTAAAGTATGGAACTCATTGAGTTGAGTTTAGTAAATTCATTTGGACTAAGCGAATCCAAAGGAAATGGTGATGCTGGAATGAGGGAACCGTGGGATCCTAACTGGTGCCACTCTAATCAACTTTAACTCTCCCCATCATTGAACTTCAACATGTCTATTCAACCTTTAAACCTTAGACTTTAGGACTGTCATGCACCGAGGAGCCTGAAGCTAGCATTCTGCAACAACAATCTACAACAGCATGTGGATCTACAACAACACATCCATCCTTAGAATTAAATAACAAGCAATAGGATTTTGAGGTTGTCAGCCTAGTGCGACATAAATTCTCAACTTTTTCTTTAGGCCTTTATATATCTCTGCTATACAACTTAAGCCCTAACTTGTTTTAGGATTCTGAGGTTACCATTTGTCACAACCTAAATCCTCACATATTTTAGGTTGTTTGTGCGATCATCTCACACAAATGGAAGCCCTAATTAATTAAATTAGTAGGATGACATGCATAATTTTTTTTTGAAGTTAAAGACAAATCATAAAATAGCCTGGGAAGTCACTCAGATTATCTTCAGGATCCATGACATCTCCTAGTTACCCTTCCTTTGGCTTTTAAGAATAAATGTTCTAAATTTGATTCATTCCCATTTCACACCTCTTTGTCCAATTTTTTGAAAAGTCCTATCCTTTGAAAATTTTTGAAGACAAAATCCTCTGATTTTTATTGAGAGTTTTCTTAGGTGATTTCAGTTATCTAAGATGTAATTAACTATAAGGGCTTGCATTTATAGGAAACTTTCAAGAACCCATCTTAATTAAACCCTATTTAATTTTTCGTATTAAAAAGGAGAACTTTTCGGTCAACATAAAAAAATGGTTTCTCACAGACTTCAACGGATGACATAAATTCTTTAGTTTATTTAATCGACCCTTAGCAGTAAGTAGTGTTTTTACCCTTCAGGATAGATGTGTTGCTTGTGGTATTAGGCTCATTTATTTAAAATACTGAGTATATGAGATAGGTTCTGTCTTATATTTTCAAAATTTAAAATACTACTTTTTCTAACCTATTGTGGATATGGAACGAGCATCATGATATCCATTCCGGCGACCGACAACTTCTAATTTATTGACTGACAGCTTCTGGTGACTCTGCTGAGGATTAGTTTATCTCTCCATTTAAATCAAGGAATCTTGTCATCATTCATTTGTAATGTTTCCATGTATCTTAAGATCAAATTACCCTTCTTCCATTGACACGCTTCGCCCATTTTTTTCTTGGGTAAGTACGGTCAACTCTTTTGGACTTCAGGACTATCTATTCAATCGCCTTTGAACAAAGAGGTTCAAGAGTTCATTAGGACTTCTATCGTTTATGTGGGGTCAGACCCCAATAGGAGTGTTGGTGAACTACTTCCGTCTGGGTATTGTACATTGTAAAGTCAGTCCCGCACTGGCTCATAAAATTTACTTTCCCTTTCGAGTTTGGTTTGCTACTTTGCAAATTAAATTGAATTGTGTCATGCTGCACTTGCTCTTTTACCTTTTTTAATTAATTAAACCCTTCTACTTTCAAACTATTTTTATTAAATTTTAAAATCTTCACAAATTAAAAATTAAATAAATACTGCACAGTCTACAAATCAGCCTTTGTTAATTTTTAGTGTTTACCTTTTTTAATTAATTAAACCCTTCTACTTTCAAACTATTTTTATTAAATTTTAAAATCTTCACAAATTAAAAATTAAATAAATACTGCACAGTCTACAAATCAGCCTTTGTTAATTTTTAGTGTTCGCACTAGAATTACAAGGTGTTGGCCATATAACTAACCCAGAGCTTTCTTTTTGAAGCTGCTGCAATGGCATTCCCGACGCTCAGTTTCTCCTGCAACTTGCCAACTAGCTGCAATGCCCGGAATGTCACTCTCACCATCAAGTTTGGAACTAAATTCAATGAACTTGAAGTCAATATCGGAAAAGCCCCGTTCGTCATATGAAAGTTGCCACTCTAGAAGTATAGGAGCCTTCATTTGAATTTAACTTGAACTGCCCCTAGGAATTCCCTTTTTATAAAAAGGTGAAAACTATTGCCCCAGCATCTGTTAAGTCTGTTGTCCCGTTTTCTGTAAAAGGAAATGAGGTTATGATTGTGGAAGATGTTATTGAAGAATTTACCATCTACCATCGGTAATTAAAATTGGAACGAGTTAAAAGTCTACGTCGTTAACTCGATCTCAAAGAAGAAATAAAAGTCGAAGGGCTCGAAAGGCCGCTAAAGCACAAATTCTTGAAAAGATACCTGTTGATGAGTTTCCTCACAAGTAGGAACTTGGATTACTTGAGTCATATCCACTTTTGCGAGGGAGTAGGCTTCACCCGTTGATGAATACAAATGGTATGAAAGTATTCAAAAGATTTTTTGCTACCTTACCATCATTTCATGATTGTAGTGTGGAGAGGGAGAAGCTCACTCCTATCACTAAAGTCTATACAGTGTTCCAGAGATTGACCGCTAAAGAAGGATGCTCAATCGTTGAGCTGCTTACCATCAGATGAAGAAAGAGATTTTAAGAGATGTCAGTTCTATCCGACTATCTCAAAAGTCAACTAAATTTTTGTCAGCATGTATTCCTATCAGGTTGCATTTAGGGAGTCGAGATGATACTACCGTCACTACCATAGATTTTGTTCCCTTTGCCACTCCAATGTTTGCATGGCATCGACCGACTAGTTCACATATGGGTCTGAGGATATCGCCAGTTGTTGCTCGTAAGAGTGCCCCAAAGAGGGAGAAAATAAAGAAGTTACCTGATATTGTGCTTGGTCTTCACCGCAGGGAGCATGCCTCTCTTCGTCATATCGATGCCTTCAATGAGACACCCCATCTCAAGACATCACTGCCAAAGAAGAAGGTATGGATAACCAAGGTTGTCGCACCAATATGGTTCAATGATGCTGTAGGACAAGAATGTGGAATGAAGCAAGGGTCAGAAGTATCAGACATCGTTGCAGCTATTGCTATCAAATTTGATGAACAAGTGGAAGATTTCTTGGATATCCTCCTAATTTTAAAATAATTCAAGCATCAATAATTGAAGAGAAAGATGAAAAGCTCAGGGCTGAGATTTCCAAGCTACCCAAAGAGCATGGAGTAACCATTGATGATGATGGAGATTTTGATTTAACGATTATCTTAATGAGGATTTCATAGATATTCATTTCATTGAGACTAGAGCTATCGCATTTGCGCTTGATGCCAAACTTCTCGTTGAAGGGAACGCCATAGATGATTTGCGCGGGGTTATTTTCCTAAGAGATGAACAAATCAGCCAAATGGAAAAGAGAATGGAGGAGATGGTCGCCACCATGGCCGGCATGGCTACAGTTCATGGACAGTCCCAATAATAGCAGGTAGCTTCTCCAGGAGTCAACCAGTCGAAATTAGTTCATATCACTGATGAAAGAAGCAAAGTTGCCTCCGTCAATGGAGAGGATCATCAAAAGAAGGATTCCTCACCAAGTACCATACCAGAGAATGATATTAAACAGTTGGTTGAACAATAAGTTCGGGAGGCCTTAGCCTAATCTAAGGGTGGTGCATTGATTTCAAGAGGTAGACTTTACCCGGAGGAATTTGATACCGTACCCTACATCGAGCTTTGAGACATTCAACGGGACTAAAAATACCAAGCAACATATAACACATTTCTGAGCTAGTTGTTGAAACACCAGAGGTAATGAAGCTTTGCCCTTCCGATAGTTTGTCAAGGGTCTATCAGGGATTGCATTTGATTGGCATGCTGAGCTACCCAACATATCAGTTAAGATGTCGAGTTAGAATAGTTGTTCGTGAAAAGATTTAATGGAGTGAGGCATCATGTTTATTTTGGAGATTTCATAGTAGAGAGGCAAAGCCCTAACAAGTCCTTGGTGGATTACATCTTGAGGTGGAGAAACCTTAGCATGAAATGTGAATTTCAACTACATGAACAACATGCGATTAAGATTCTACTCAAAAGCATCCATGGGCTAGTAGCTTTCATGCCTAATGGAATCGCCATCAAGTCCTTTGAGAAGCTATTAAAAAAGCCAGTAGTTTACAAGAGGAAGTTAAATACATGAATTCTCAAGAGAAGTCAGACATGTCGAGGATGACCAGAATAATTGAGAAGAAGTTTGAAACAATGGAACAATCAACAAGGGAAATCAACCGATAAAGATACAGGTAGAGCATTCTTATCAAAGTTCTCAGCAATCATCACATCATACTCAGGAACAAACACAACAACTTGGATAATCTAGCCAATAGTCACATCAGGGAGGACTGCATCAGGTATAGGGTAGAATGGGTCCAATTCTTTAAGAACAAAAGAGGAGGATATATTCTTTTAAAGATGTGGCTGTGCCAAAGATGTTCAAAAATTTAATGAAGAAGTCCGAGTTCAGATTACTAGAACCGAAGATGTCAGAAGAAGTTGACAAGGAGTATCCTAATTTTTGCCCCTACCATAAGATGTTGGGACATACAATAGGGTTTTGTTTCATTTTCAAGGGCTGGCTCAAGAGGAATTTCAAAGAAGGAAATATAACAATCCTGAAAGAGTACTTAAAAGAACCTAAGAAAGGTTCTGTGGATATGATTTTGGCCGAGATAATCGCTCTGATAGATCCTTATTCAGAAAAAGATGGATGGAGTACAGTGTGGAGCAAGTCAACCAAGAAGATACTGGATTAGATTCAAACCGCTTCAATGCAGGCAGCAGTTCAGAGTCTACGCCCTTCTCAACCCAAGATGGAGATTCCACCAAAGAAATCGCTGCAATCAGAAGAGAAAGAAAAGAATGACGTCGTGAAGATTGATAGTGCAGGGGGAGGATTGGGGCTGCCTTTATTAGATTGGTTATCTTGAATTCTGGGAAGAAAATCCTCGAACCTCTGATCATATATGATTATCCCCACCGGGGTATTATGAACAAGGGTAATATGAATATAATGATTATGATTTCGGCTGTATTTTAGTTATTTCTAGTGATAACATAACTAAATTTGCTCAATCTAACACTGATCTTGATTCCCAAACTGATCCTCAAGTCATAATCAAGTTTGATGAGTCCGTTAACGAGAATGATGAAGGTATCAGCGACACCAATTATGATAGCACCAAGAGTGAGGAACCACTCCTCGAGTGCTATGGTGCACCACTTGCTATGAACTTGGATCTCTCCAATAAAGAAGAAGAGGCACCGAAAATTTTGCCTACAACATCTCAAGAAGAAGAAATCACAGAAATAAATCTAAGGAGTGGGAAAGTGTTACCCTCGAGGTCAGCTCCAGTGGATAAAGAAAAATAAATAGTCACTCAAGAAGAGCTACCTCCACATTTGCTAGTGGAAGAAGCACTTAATCAAGTGAAGATCAGAGGATTGTATAAAGTTGATTATAATGTGCTAGCCCATCTTAGGAGGTTGGTGGCCAAACTAAGCATCTATGATGGTCTAATCTTGTCAAAGGAGATGAGAGAGTCTCTGGTTACAACCTTGGTTGAACCAAAGATTTGTTTAGCTTAGTTAGTCAGCACATCCTTGAATGTAGTTTGTTCATTAAAGGAACAACCTGTGATAACCTTCACAGATGAATACTTGTTGATCGGTACCACTGACCATAACTGACCGCTCTACATCTTTGTTAATATCAGCAAATTTGTATTGTCCACAGTTTTTGTGGATCCGGAAGCATCGCTCAACTTAATGAGTCTATAGACATTGGCATATTTGGATATTGGAGCTTAAGAGCTTACAACTGATAAAATGATGTTAAAAGGATTTAACCAGAAGGGAGAAAGAGCCATTGGATTAATTACACTACTAATGAAAGTTTGGAGAACTAGTAACAACTGCAAAATTCCATTTAATCGATGCAGATTCCTCTTTCAATGCTTTACTGAGATGACCGTGGATTCACGAGCATAATATTATTCCATCATCTCTACACCAAAGCATCAAATATTTCAAAGAATGTCAAGAACATTTTATCAAGGGAGATTTACTACTAATTTAAGTTAATGAAGTGGACATTCACGAAGACGCCGCCTACTACGCACCTCTAAAGAGAAATGTCTTTTATCATAAAATTGTAGCACATGAAGTGGAAGATCTAGAAGAATCACAATGAAGAGGCCATTCAACTTTGCTTTGATGATCTACTACTGTTCCTTCACAACGAGCTTGTAGAGGTTCTGTTAGCCCATACATTCGAGATCGAGGCTGGGGACGTGGACGAGGAACAACCAACGCGATTGTTGAACGGATTAGGCCAACCATCAATATCAAAAAGGATGAATTTTCTAATAAAGAAAGCATTGAGGAAGAAATGATGATGATAAAATAGAAGAAACCACAGTAAGAAATTGATGATAAAACAAAAGAAACCACAGTATGAAATTTCCTTAGAAAATGTGGAGAAAGATGAATAAGAGTCAATGTATGATCAGATCAAATACTATCTCCAATCCACCTGAAAAGTTGAGAGTTTATTGGTCAAGGAAATCCTTAGTGTTGGTTTAAAGCCGATCAAGTTTTACCGTGCTTCCCCTTTTGCTAGTTCTGAAAATCATGTAAATTTAGAAGAGGATTCTCATGAATTAATGGAATTACCTTTTAGTTACTTTCTCATTGTGTCCAAAAGTTAATTCAACAGGTATATGTGCTAAAGAGATTGCCAAAAGATAGGCTATAACTTCTTAAGAAATTATAAAATGCTAAAAGTCGGACTTCTAACTCAAAGGAAGATCTTAGAATTGGTGTTGTAGGGCCAATTAATGACTCGAAATTTTGAATGGTTGTTACTAGTGGATTTGAAGAGGATTACCTTGATGAGTAGGATGACTCTCAAGATCAGTTAATAGGTGATGCCCCACCAAAATTTTAAGAATAAATTAAGCCAACAAAGGATGAATTGAAAGAAATCCACCTTGGAACTGAGGAGCAGCCATGATCTACCTTTATAAGTTCTCTACTCAATGAGGAAGAATTCACAAAATTGATAAAATTATTGTCATAATTTGAAGATTGTTTCACCTGGAGTGATGATAAAATGCCAGGGTTGTCAGTAGAAGTTACAGTTCATAAGGTCGGGATAGACAAAGATATGACCCCATTAAAACAAGCCACCAGATTAATCGTCTTGAGCAACAAGTCATTGTCGAGGTAAATAAATTAATGGACACTAAATTTGTGCAAAAAAGGAAATACCCCACATGGTAAGCAAATATTGTACCAGTTAAGAAGAAAAATGGATAAATTTGTGTATGTGTCGACTTAAGGGATTTAAATAAGGCATGTTTAAAGGATGACTTCCCATTACCGATACAAGAATTAATGTTGGACATCGCATCGACTCATGTGATTTTCTATTTCATGGATGGATCGTCAGGTTACAATCAAATTAAGATTTTTCCAGAGGATGCAACACTTACAGCTTTCAAGACACCGATTGAGATCTTTTGCTACGCGGTGATGTCATTTGAAAGAGAGATGGCAAAGAACTTTGACGATCTCATTCAAAACCAAGTGGAGTGCTATGTGGATGATTTGGTCACCAAAAGAAAACAAAAAATAGACCATTTGTAAGGTTTGAGGATTGTTTTTAAACAATTATGATAACATAATCTAAAGATGAATCCCTTAAAGTGCACAAACGGCGTCACCTTTGGGAAATTTCTAAGATTTGTTGTCCATCGTCAGGGAATCAAGCTCCACCCAGAAAAGATTAAAGAAATCTTGGAAATGCCTCCTCCCAAAACCTTGAAACAACTACGTTCCTTCCAAGTAAAGTTGGCATTTATGACACGTTTTATTTCTAATCTCTCAGGTAGGTGTCAGTAGGTGTCAGCGTCAGCCTTTCTCGGCATTAATTAAAAAGGACTCCAAATTTTTTTGGGAAGAGAAATGTTAGCGGGCCTTTGGGATGTTAAGCGATAGTTAATGAATCCTCCTATTTTGGCAGCCCCTATACAGGGAAAATTGTTCATACCTTATACCGCGGCTTTAGAAGACTTTCTCGGAGCCCTGCTAGCTCAGGTCAATGATGAGGGTAAGGAAAATGCGCTCTACTACCTGAGTCACCATCTAATACTGATGGAGGTAAAGTTTTCGCCTATTGAGATGCATTGTCTAGCCTTAATTTTTGTCGCCGGAAAGCTTAAGCATTACACTTTCTCATAAAATTAGCCTTATTTAGAAACTTAATTCGTTGCAACATTTGATGACACGACCAACACTTTCCGAACGTTTAGCAAGGTGATTAATGATTTTATTGCAATTCAATATAAATTTTGTTCCCCTCTACGCTATCAAGGGATAAATTTTAGCAAATTTTCTCGCAATGCACCCACTTTCAACTGGGTCCCCACTTAATGATGAGCTGCCAAATGAGCAAATACTGCAAGTAGATCCACCAGTGCAAGATAGTGGGAAATGTACTTCAGTGGGGCTTCATCAGCCAGGAAAGATAAAGGATAAAAAATGGTTATACTAGGCAAAGCAGGAATTGGGCTGATCTTCATCACACCAGATAAGGGTATGTTGAGATTCTTCTACAACCTGACAAAGCTGTGTACAAATAACGAAGTGGAATACGAAGCATTGATCATCGGATTAGAATTGGCATCTTGATGGATATAACAGATATTGTCATCTATGAAGACTCACAACTCGTCATCCAACAAGTTGCCAGACAATATAAGATTTTGAAGCCAAAGTTATTTGAATACAACCGTTACACAATGAAACTATTAGAGCAAATCCCTAACGTAACCATGTACCAGATTCCTTGAGGAGATAATGCCCATACCGATGCTCTAACAAAACTTCCCAAGAAATTACAATGTCTATTGGAGGATTCTATTAACATTATAGTACAAGGACAAAAAGTTTGGCTTGGACTGACTTTGATAATTAATATAAACTTGGAAAAGAAGAAGTAATGATGATTGCAGTTACTGACATTAACGAAGACTGGCACAAGCCATTGATAGAATATTTACAATTTGGAAAGCTGTCAGAGGAAAATTCTGAGGCATACCACATCACAAGAAGAGCTATGTCATATGCTTTAGTGGGTGATGTCCTCTACAGAAGATCGTTTGATCAGATGTGGTTGTGATGTCTAAGTACAACAAAAACACTAAATATTTTCAAAGAAGTACATGTCAGATTGTGTGGCGCTCAACAGTTAGTTTTGAAGATATAAATGAAGATAAAAAGACTCCGGTATTATGGGTCAGCAATGATATTCAATTGCATGGATACAGCTAGAAGGTGTCACCTTCGCCAAGTGCATGGGATGGTCTTACACTAACCTCTGAAAGTCCTACAGCCAACCGTCTCCTCGTGGTCATTCAAGTGTTGGGGAATAGACATAATAGGTCCAATAGACCCTCTATCCTTTAAGGGGCATAGATTTATTCTTGTCGCTATGGATTACTTCTCCAAGTGGGCAGAGGCAATGCGGTTACGAGAGATTACAACACAAAATGTTCTGTAATTTTTTAAGAGCCAAATTTTTTACCATTTTGGTGTAACGCACAGAGTGATTTCTGACAACGGAACAGCTGTAAAGTGCACAAAAATTAACAAATTTTTCAAAAGACATGGGATAGAATGGAGGTACTCTATAATTTACTATCCCAGGGAAAACGGCCTGGTTGAGGGCTTCAATAAGATCCTTGTGCAAATCATAAAGAAGACATTTGATGAAATCAAAAGAGATTGGCATAGTAATATGTTAGAAGCTTTATGGGCCTACCAAACAACGTTCAGGACTCCACCCAGTGTACACACTTTGCACTTGTGTATGGGTCCGAGGTCGTACTGCCAATAGAGGTCCAAACACCTTCTCTTAGAGTCTCCATCGCCAACCAACTCACAATCGAAGAAGGTGCAAAACTTAAACTTGATGAATTGGAAAGTATCGAGGGAAAATGATTAAAAGCACAATAACATTTGGAACTCTACCAAGCATGGATGGTGCAGGCTCTTGAAAAATTTGTCTGCCTAAGGTTGTTCAAAGTTGGTGACCTCATTCTTATTCTCAAAAGACTTATTCTTGCACACCGGAAGATAGGCGGAAAATTTGAACCAACTTGGGAGGGATCATTTATTATAGAAAAGTTCTACTTGGGAGGATCTTACCAGCTGGTGTATTTTCGTAGTAAAAGGCCCATGTTGTCGGTTAATGGCCGCTACTTGAAGATATATTACCCAATGTGACGATTGCTTGGAACCAACCTTTTGAAAATTTAATTTCTCTTGGGTAATTTATTTGGTCAAGCGTCTGTGACTGGGTCCAAAATTTTATAATAAAATTAACCTCAAAAAATGAAAAAAAAAAATGAAAATTTTGGAATTTGTTTACTTTAATTTCCTCCTTTTGTCTCTAATTTTGAAATTACATTAATTTAAAATAGATAAATTAAAGAAGATACTTGCACCTGTACAAATTAAAATTTTTGTTTAAGGAATGCTTCATTTTTTTCTTGTTAAAGTTGAATTTCTGCACACTGATATTTTCTGTCTTCTGTAGAAAAATGTCGGGACAAAAGCTAATTTTCACTTTTAGAGACAGCATGAATCTCACACTGAACAGAGAAAGGGCATATCAGGGAGGCATCATAGACATTGACCTGGACTTCAGTCAGGTCAATGCAAAGTATGAGGGTGCCTTGAAGGGCATAGTCAGTTGCCAAGAGAAAGATGGATTACCATTGCTGCTGAGGATCAGTACTAAAGAAGACACCTCACTAAAGAGGAAGATAGTGAGAATGCAACAAAATCTGATGGAAGGGACTAGCCATCTGTCGTCCATGATAACTGCACCAGCAGAGAATTTAGTCAGTGCTAATCAGGAAAGAGTGTCATATGCACCACTAAGAAGAACACATTGCCATAATGCTAATCACTGCAATTACAGAGCTTTTCTGTATGAGGAAAAGAGACGCATGAAAGAGGTAGAAAATACACTCACCTTGATTCCTAAGGGGAAAATTTATGATCCTTGCATGAGAGAGACTTCTTCAAGTCCACCTACTATGAAGGACGAGTTCCAGTTTGCTACGGAGTAGATACTACCAACGATTTTGGGTGAACTTTACAGGGGTTGTTCGATGTGCAACGTTTAGGTTCCTATATAAGCATCCATAGGAGGAGCATTCATGGAATGCCCAATATGCAATGTTCTCCATTTAGATCACTATAGTTCTTTTGAGGAGTTCATAGCCACTGACACAGGACACTAGGAGACAGCTTACCCAGACACTGAGTCGTGTATTCCATTATCTACAGAGTCAAGTCAGACATGGTATCCTGTAGATGTTGAGATGAGGGAGCCATCCTAAAGATCTGAAAGGATTCCTATGATGGAGCTAGAAAGAATGAACATAGTTAAGAAGCGAGAATTTGAATTCTATGAGGAAATCCAAGGAAAGTTTATCAACATTCTGGAAGGGCTGAAGTAGTATACGTGGGACTTCTCTGAAAATTATGAAAGAAGAATCCTTGACTGTGTATTTGACCTGACGGACAGAGGTTGAGCTGGTTTGCTAATGAAGAAAACTTACTTAGAGCTGCAAAAATGGATGTGCAGGAAAGGCAGGATAACCATCCAGTGAGATTGCTGCTATAACTTTGTCGAAGATAGGAAGGGGAACCCCCCGGGCATCCTCAAATATGACGAGGTGGATCCTCCACCTTCTAAGATAAAAGAATGATCAAAAGGATAGTCAGATGGAGTATACTACCAACGGAATACATTCCAAGTAGTTGTATAATCAATATCTATGATGAAGGAGATTGTATCCCTCCACATATAGACTATCATGATTTGTAAGGCCCTTCTGCACGATGTCCTTCATGAGCTGAAGTAATATCCTTTTTAGAAAAGTTATTGATGTTGTTAGCCTTGGGGAGTTTAATGGATTCGTTGAGATTCTTGTACCAATGGGTTCAGTACTAATTATGAAGGGAAATGGGGTATACTTAGCCAAGCACTGCATTCCAGGGGTACGACACTGCAGAGTATCTGACAAATTTAGAAGAGTGGATGATAGTTAAGTATAGTATGGGTTCCGACCAGATCTAGAGTTGGAGGAACTGTGGCTGTACGAGCTATGAGATGGTTACACTTCTAAGTACACGTAAATAGAATTATTGTCTGGAGCGTGGCTTAGTAGGTTAGCTTGATCAGTAGCTCACCCCATAGAGTACAGACAGACAATAAGTGGACACTTTTTGTACTGCATCATGATGTAGCAAATATGATATGAAATGTATCATATGTGTTCGATATATAATATGTATTCAACATTTGATGTTCTATTTTGATTCAACATGTTGTCTCTTTTGATGCTTCAACATGTATTTAGTCTATAACACCTATTTGAAGCTGAAAAAGGAAATTTATTTCAGATTTCAATATGTTTGTCAAATTACCCTTTTTAAACGATTGATAAAGAACCGTGGAACCATACGTTTGTTTTGAATTATAATGAATGAAGAAAAATACAATGAAAGTCCGATATTAAAATTTAAAATATTTTTGAAACTCAATCAACCAATGAAAATTATATTTTTAAAATGTACATTGATAATTAAATATGATAAAGACAATAAGAAAAGAAAATGATAATTTTCTTGAGTTTGTTTCTCTCGAGTTTGAGGTTTCTTACGCTTTGCTTTCACAGCATGACTATCCTTGTCTGCACAAATTTATACACATCCCCGTGAAGTTTCACACTCTGCACAAAATCTTATAAATTTTCCTTAACAATGTCAATCTTCAAATACCACATATCTATGAGCTTGACACCACAAATTCTTTACACTATTTTAATATTTTTCTAGGGGTTAATACCAAGATTCTGATTTCCTCTCAATCTCTCTTGAATTGGACGTCAGTCTTCTAGCTCTCCCTCCCAACATAGTGAAATGTTTCTGATCAGCTCTTGAGTTAGATGTGAGTCATCAAACTTTCCTTCTCAATCTGGTCTTTATGCCTCCTTTTAGGTTAGACGTGAGTCATCGAGCTTTCCTCCCTAATGTGACACAAATCTTCAAGATAGGACTAGGACCACCTTAAATGGAGCAAGGCATCTGATTTTCTACACAAATCTTTGAGATAGGTACAAGACCACCCTAAATTGAGTAAGACATCCTATTCTCATTCTTTGAGATTGGTCTAAAGCCGCCTTAAATGGAGTAAAGCATCTGATTCTCTACACAAATCTTCAAGATAGGTATAAGATCACCTTAAATGGAGTAAGGCATACTATTCTCATTCTTTGAGATTAGTCTAAGGCCACCTTGAATGGATTAAGGCATCTGATGCTCCACAAAAATCTTTTAGACAGGTTTAAGACCACCTTAAATGGAGTAAGGCATCCTATTCCCATTCTTTGAGATTAATCTAAGGACACTTTAAATGGACTAAGGAATCTAATTCTCTACACAAATCTTCGAGATAGGTATAAAACCACCTTAAATAGAGTAAGGTATCATATTCTCATTCTTTGAGATTGGTCTAAGGTAACCATAAATGGAGTAATACATCTAATTCTCTACGAAAATCTACGAGATACGTATAAGACCACCTTAAATTGAGTAAGGCATCTTATTCTCATTCTTCAAGATAGGTTTAAGACCACCATAAATGGAGTAAGACATCCTACTCTCATTCTTCAAGATCTGTCTAAGGCTACCTTAAATGGAGTAAGGCATCCTATTCTCATTCTTCAAGATCAGTCTAAGACCACCTTAAATGGAATAAGGCACCTGATTCTCTACACAATTTCCTTTGAGATAGGGTTAAGAACACCTTAAATGGAGGAAGATGTCCTAGTTTCATTCTTCGGGATCAGTCTAAGACCACCTTAAATAGAGTTGATTCTCTACACATTTTCCTTCGAGATAGGTTTAAGACCACCTTAAATGGAGTAAGGCATCATATTCCCACCCAGCGAGATCAGTTTATGACCACCTTAAATGGAGTAGGGCATCTGATTCTCTACACAATTTCCTCGTGATAGGTTTAAGACCACCTTAAATGCAATATGCCATCTGATTCTCAGTCCATGATTGATACCCAAATTTTAATTTGGATATCAGAGTCAGCAATTAGATATTGATTCCCATCCTACGAAGCACCTAAAACCAAACAATTTGAAATCTACCATATAATCTCCGAGAGAGTTCCGAACCCTCGATTTTGCCTGGATATTCACTTGCTAATTTCCCTGTCGAAACAACTGTTACTTAATTCTCCACTTCATTCTAAGTTTGTTAACTTAGAAGTTTGAAATGGTTTTATTGATCTCATCGGTTAATGCCAATAAGTGCAGTGTGCTTACCCGACACACCACACCTATTGGGGGTCCATTTGTTAACCTCACTTTTGGTTGAGGCATAGTTTATCATCTTTAGTAGCCTAGGGTCTAGCCATAGGACTTTATAACAGACTATTCCTAGAGGACAAAAAAGGAGAAATTCTAAACTCTTCTTTGCTCAACATGAAGTTCCGCATGTTGGTTCTAACCTCTAGCACTTAGTAGGTGGGACCAATATGGGAGAGCTCAAGGTGAGTCCCCATAGGATTACATGGCCTTAGGTTTAGCCCTCTGGTGGTGTGGTCTTGGTTGCTCTCATACACACACTTGCACATTAAACTCTCACTCATTACCTTAAGCCTAAGCCTACCTGATTTTAATCACTTGACCCTTTTGGGAGAATCATGTAGATGGTCCCTTAAACCCTTAGCCCTGGGCTAAGTTTTAGCTAGGACCAGTACATGAAGAACCCAAAGTAGGGAATTTTTTTTGTCCATGACTCATGAAGGATGATTGACACTCTAATTTTACCAAAATACCAAACTTAGCCTTTCGCCCCCAAATCCACTTAATTTATCAAATAACCCTTGAAATCCTAAAATTGGCCAAAAATCCCAAAATTATCCATAATACTTAAATTTTCCAAAAAATCATCTCAAACAATTTCAAATAAACCAAATTGCCCAAAACTTCCTAAAATTTCAAAAATTACTAAAATACCCCTCATTTTACCCAAATTACCAAAATACACTTAGTAATTCAAATTGTCCCAAAGACTTCCAAATCACTTCAAATGTCCCCAAAATCAATTTGAACCACTCCATTGAGCTCAATTTGACCAATTCGACCTAATTTAACCAAAAGCCCAAATAGCCTTTAAAGACCTAATTACCCCAATTCACCCCCAATGTCCACCAATTTGATCCCAATTTCCACCAATCCCAACTCTAAAATCAAATTCATTATGTACAAAACTGATTTAAAGCAAATTCAAGCCTATTTTACCCACATTTGAGTTTAATTTTAACCTAAATCAAAAAGCCCCAATTTGACCCAAAACCAAAATCTCACTCTATTGAACCCCAAATCTATCCAATTTCCAGAATTTTGAAACATAAACTTATCAAAGTACTCCCCCATGTTAAATTGAGCCTTTAATTGGCCTTGGTCAAGCCCTAATTTTACTCAAGGTTTTTTTCAACGTGGACCAAAACCCCAAATTTTGCCCCAAATTGGCTATGTTTCCAAATTCAACCAAATTGAACCCCATAGCCCCAAAATTTCCATTCAATTTCTATCTAAAACTCTTTATAAAAATCCTTAGCACCAATTTCAACCATCAATTGGGCCCTAGCTAAACTCTAGCCCAAATAAAACCCAAGTCTAAGCCAACACCCCTAAAATGGACCAAATGATTAAAATCCTTTAAATTGACCCTCAAAATCAATGCAAAATCACTCCAAATCTTCTCCAAACTCTTTGTGACAATCATATATACCATATTGACCAAAAAATTGAGTCCAATGTCATGGCTATCCCAATACAAACTCAACTTCAAGCCAATTTGACCAAATTTGAACCCATGCACCAAAATTGATTAAGCCTTGTCAAATTAATAAAACCAAAGCCTCTACAGCCACCTTCTGGACTCTAAAGACTAGGCTAGATGCACCTAGATCACCCTCAATGAGCTATGGACCAAGGGTCCCTTGATTTAGGGGATTTCACCTCATTTTTGGCCTAAACTCAAACATCTTTGCCATCATGCCTTACTACTAGCGTTCAACCATCATTAAGCACCCTTGGCTCCCTGAGCCTATAAATGTATAAAATTTGGCTAGCCACCACCTCATCCATAGGAAATAGCCAGCCCAAGGGAGCCTCAAATGGCCAAAACCCAAAATTAAACCCCCCTAAATTGGCTAAGTCACATTGGCCGTTAGAGCCTTTCTTCTCTTCACCTCGGTAAGCTTTAGCATCCAGTTTCCAACCCTGAGCTCCACCAAGCAGCCATGGATATAAATGGAGCTCTCCACAGCCAAAAGAGAGAGTGCTTAAAACCTTGATGAAACTCTGCCAAAATCTCAGCAGAGCTTCTCCAAACCTTCCTAAGTTCAATCCCCTTGCTCTCAGCAACTCACAGCCACACCACAGAGCCAAATTCTTCACTGAAATTTGCCCCAAAATCATGACAGATTTCTCCACAGCTCCACAGTGAACCAAACTCCAATTAACTGTGCACATACCATCCCATGAGTGAGAGGAGTTGATTTCTCATAAAAGCCCCATCACAGAGAGCCTCTAGCATAGCCCTAGACCAAAACATGAAATCAGCCTTGGTCAAAATCATACCTAAGAAATTCACCACAGCCCAGGACATCATTTGGAGATTTGTTGGACTCATTCAAAGCTACTACAACCATATGATTGAGTCCTCCCCTCTCAGACAAAGGTTTGAACTCAATTCTCAAATTGAGCTTAAATTGATTCTCCATGTGTATAGGTTGTATTTCATAGCATTGCAACTGTATGGAGGTGTTTGTCTTGAGTAGATGAAGGTTTTGGAACAAACCGCACGTGATTTGGTTGAATATCAAGAGAGATCTTAAGGTTTCAAGTTTAACATCTTACGGGTTAAGTTAATTTTGGATGATGAACATATGCCATTTCCGCGTTTATGCAATGGACAGTCGTGATGGAGTCGAACGCGAAGATGGATAGGTACGGTTGGCTGACAAGGTCGCTATGTGGCTGACATTGTCAAATGGCGGAGTGGTGTATGGAAAGCTCGACGCGTACGAGGATCCAATCAACATTAGAAAAATAGGACTTTTTTTGACTTTTTTAAAAACTAGAAATATGAAAACACATATCTTTCATAGAAAAATCATAAAAATAAATTAAAATTACCCATTTGCTTAGTGAATAGAGGAGAATAATGTGGACAAAAAATAAAAAAATTTTTGTTGACTCTTTTATTTTTAATTAATAAAATACACTTTGTGGTATTTCAATTCATTATAGATAAGCCTTGCTCACCATAGCTTGAAATTTTTAAGGTTTATTTTTCATGATAAAGGATATGTTCTCTGATTTTTGTAAGGATAGAGGACATCTCTGTGCTTCTAATCCTGATTTTCAAGATAAGATGGTTGTTTTGGCTTAAATTAATTACATATATTAAAATACAACTTGGAAAATTATGGGATAAATTTTATAAGTATCCGGTGGTCAGAGAAGCTTAGGAAAAATATTATGATAGTTTCAATAATTTTTGTATTTAATGAAGTGTGTATATCTTATGTTAATTTATATAAATTAAATATTGATAAAAATTTGACAAAATCAATCCCACACTGTGCATAAAAATCATGTTAATCCATTGTGAAAATTTGGAAATTATTTAAATAAGTTTAAGCACTAAAGTTGATTTTTTAAGAAACATTGTATTTTTGTACAAAAATAATTATATTAAATTAAATACACTTAAGAAAATTTTAAAAAGTGATTTTCTAAGTTTGTTGTGAATAGGAGCACTTAGGAAAAAAATAAAAGCTGTTTTTGATAAAATACGTGATTTTTTAGCTACATTTTAAATTAAAAATAATTACAAATAGTTAAAAATTCCAAAAATACAAAAATATTTGTAAATGTGCCTAATTTCTTCCTGATCACTTAGAACTTATTAAAATATTTTTCCTGATTTTTTTAAGTTAAAAATAAAATTATTAAAGGCTTGAAATGTATTTTCCTTATTTTCTCATTAAAAATAATTAAAATAAGTAAATTAAAAATCATAAAAATATAAAAAATTGCTTCACTTAGTTCTTTGAGCTTAGAGAGGTTTGATAAAAAAATATAAAAATATTTTTTTGTAATTAAATTATATTTTCTGAATATTTAAAACATTCTTTTGAAGTTAATTAATAATTAAATAATAATTAAAATTTGATTTGGAAAATTATGGTATTTTGCCTAAATGTTTTCTCTGACCTAGGGAACCTCTAATAATTTTTCCCATGAAGAAAAAAATTACTTTTATTGATTAAAGAAATCAATATTTAAAATCTTATTTTTCTAGTTTTAAATAATTATTTAAAGTAAATAAAAAATTTAAGAAAACCACATTTTTCTCCTCTCATGTTTTAATTTCCCCATGGGTAGGGTACTCTAAATCTTTAAAGTCACTTGAATTATGCTTAATGAGTTATGAGGTGAAGAGTCCAAAGGGCAAAGTGATAATTTTAGAATTTGATGCCTTAATCAAAATTTAGGATTAACCAAAGGGAAGAACGGGTAATTTTGTTTATAATGAATATGTTTGGATGGTTGAAACATAATGTGTAAAAGGTAGAAACCAACCTGCCACCTTTCTATGATAAGAATAAAATTGAAATTTGTTAAATTATCATGACTTGGAAGTTAGTAAGAATTTAAATGTTTCTCATGTGATAGGCATAAGTTAGGGAGATGATATGTAACTTATTTTAAGTCTATAATTAATGATAGTCTCATCTTTTAATCAAAATCCATATTGCCTAAATTAAAATTCTAACATTTGCAAATCATTCTCCCATTAAGATAGTTAAGGGCTTGATAGTGAACTATGCTTGATATTTGAATTCATTTAATGGGCTTTAGAAGGACAACATGATTGATGATAAACACTCCAATGAACTAAAAGCCTAACCTTAGTGGTGGGTACAAAATCTTTAATAACCTAATCTCGCCTTAGGGGCATTCACCCATATAACTTTTAAGTGAAATATCAACTGATTGATTGAGTACCCTGTTCTCAAAATGATTAAAATGTCAAGATTCAATGAGTAGTACATAATTTTAATTTGACTTGGGAAGATTAATAGAACAATATGATAAGTTCAAAATGAACTCAAATGTTTCAAAAAATCTTTAAAGCAGTTCATGATCATTCCTCGAACACTTTGAAATCTTTAGGACATTTTGAAGGACAAATTGAACTTGTTGTATTTTGTTCTAAAATCATCCATTAAGATCTTTTAAGACTCAATAATTCATAAATTTAAGGTCTGTTAAATACACTTTCATCTACTCTTGCAATTTAAATTTATTGCAAAATTATATAAATGTTGCAAAAACTAACATTTCAGATGGAGGGACGGGAAGAATCGACAAGTACGCTTTTAAGTTATTGCACTGCAATTTACTTTTATTTACCTTTTGGTATCTTTTGTTTCCTGCTTGTAGGCTTGCATGTTAAAAGGTCACCCTACATGTCAAAAGTGAAACTTTAAGGATAGTCACAAAACTGAAACTGAAACTAAAATTAAGAAATCTAAACAAGATAGAATTCATCTCCATAATAGTCAAAATATAAGACAATTCAAAATTTAATCATAAGAAAATAACAAAAACATAAATTGCTACTAAATTTAAAATGTATCTATTGGATAATTGAGAATCCTTCAGAGGTAACCTACGGTTGCTAACAAGATTTCTCATAGTCTAAATGAAAATATGGAACTCATTGAGTTGAGTTTAGTAAATTCATTTGGACTAAGTGACTCTGAAGGAAATAGTGATGTCGGAACGAGAGAAACATGGGATCTTAACTGATGTTGTTCTAATCAACTTTAAATCCCCCCATGATTGAACTTCAACCTATCATTTAAACCCTTAAACCTTAGACTTTAATGCTGAGGAGCTTGGAACTAGCTTTGTGGGCAGCATTCTACAACAACAATCTACAACATCTTGATGATCTACAACAGCACATCCTTCCTCAGAATTAAACAATAAGCCATAGGATTTCGAGGTTGTCCACCTACTGTGACAAAAATCCTCAAATTTTTCTTTAGGCCTTTGTATGGCTGTGCAATACAATTTAAGCCCTAACTGGTTTAAGGATTTCTAGCATATCGTTTGTTACGACCTAAATCCTCACATCTTTCAGGCTATATGTGTGATTGTCTCACATAAATGTAAGTCTTAATTAATAAAATTGGCAGGATGAAACATTAAATATAAATAATTTCTTCTTGAAGTTAAAGCCAAACCATAGGATAGCTTGGGAATTCATTGAGATTCTCCTCGGATCCATGACATCCCCTAGTTCTTCTTCCTTTAGATTCTATGACTAAATGTTCCAAATTTGAGTCATTCCCATTTCACACCTCTTTATTTGAACTTTTGAAAAGTCCTATCCTTTGAAAATTCATGAAGACAATATCTCATAATTTTTATTGAGAGTTTTCTTAGGTGACTTATGTTATCTAAGATGTGATTAACTGTAATGGCTTGCCTTTATTGGAAACTTTCAAGAGCCCAGCTTAATATAAACCATATTTGATTTTTTGTATTAAATAGTGGGACTTGTCGGTCAACATAAATTAATGGTTTCTCGTAGACTTAAATGTCATAAATTCTTTAGTTTATTTAATCAAGCCTTACCACTAAGTAGTGTATTGACCGTTCACAATAGATGCGTTGCTTATTAAGTTAGGCTCATTTTTTTAAACTTCTGAGGATTTGAGATCTGTCCGGTCTTATATTTTAAAATTTTAAAATAATACTTTTTTAAATAAAAAATGTAAATTAAATTAAAACGGGCGTTGAGATATCCATTCTGGTGACAAAAAACTTCTAATTTGTCGACCGACACAATTATAACCCAGGTTGGAAAAACTATCTAAACTTTAACTGGAATAATAATTCTAGTGGTGGAAGTCAATAGTGGGGGAACGATCAAGAAAACTCATTATGAAACTAGAAAAACCATTATAACTCTAACTTTAGACCAACTTATTCTCTTAGATTTAACAATAATCAACAAGTTAAGAAGATGAAGTTTTCTTTAGAAGAAGTTGTGCTGCAAATGTGTAATCAATTACAGAATCAGACTGCTGCTATAAGAAACATAGAGAATCAACTTGGATAAATTGCTAATGCACATAACAATAGGCCTTAGGGACCACTTCCTAGTAATGTTGAGATCAATCCTAAAGATAAAAATAAAAATCAAGAGAAAGTTAAAGCTAACCAACTAAGAAGTGGGAAGGAATTGAGTTTTGGAGTTCAAAAAGAAATTGAAGTTGAGAGAGAAGATAAGGAAACTTAAAAACATTAAGAAAGTATTCGTAAGGAATTGTAAAAACTTATTTCTCCCACCAAAAAGATTGTAGAAAGGCCACCATCTCCTTTTCCTTAAAGACTTTGACAGGAGAAACTAGAACAACAATTTTGAAGATTTTTTGAGATATTTAAAAAGATTACAATTAATATGCCTTTTGTAGAAGCTCTAGAACAATTTCCAAGTTATGCAAAGTTTATGAAAGAAATTTTAAATTAGAAAAGGAAGTTTTGAGATAATGAGACAGTTGCACTTAGTGAAGAGTGGAATGCAACATTCAGAAAAAGCTTCCCCAAAAACTTAAAGAACATGGTAGTTTCACCATACCTTGTGTAATTGGAGAAAAATTTTGTGGAAAAGTTTTATGTTATTTGGGAGCAAGCATTAATCTCATAATATTATCTGTATTTAGAAAACTATGTTTAAAAGATATTTCTCCCATTACTTAACCCTGTAGTTAGTTGATCGATCTATCACTTATCCTAAAGGGGTTATAGAAGATGTGTTGGTTAAAGTGGATAAATTTATCTTTCCTGTTGATTTCATTAACCAAAAGGGATAAAGAGCCCTTGGATCAATTACATTACTTATGAAAGTTGGAGAACTAGTAACAATCGTTAAATTTCATATCATCGACGCCAAGACCTCTTTCAACGCTCTTCTTGGTCGACCTTGGATTCATGAGAACAACATGGTTCCATCGTCTCTACACCAATGCATCAAATACTGCAAAGAGAAATAAGAATATTGCATTAAAGGAGATCTACAGCCATTTTCAGTACATGAGGTTGGTATTCATGAAGATGCTGCTTATTATACACTTCTAAAGAAAACCGTCTTCTCCCGAGAAGTTACAACAAATAAAAATTCAGAAAAAGAACAAAAAGGAGACCATTCAACTA
>NW_018228741.1:103983-104365 GCF_001263595.1 Phalaenopsis equestris
ATGAAGAATCTTCAGAGTTGGTCGAATTATTAACAGAATTCAAAGATTGCTTCGCCTGGAGTTATGATGAAATGTCAGGACTATCAATGGAAGCTGCAGTTCATAAACTCGGGGTAGACAAAGACATAACCCCAATAAAACAAGCCCCAAGGAGAATGCACCTCGAAATTGAACAACAAGTCATCGCCAAAGTAAAGAAATTGATAAATGCTAATTTCGTATGAGAAGAACAATATCCCACATGGATAGCTAATATTGTTCCAGTTAAAAAGAAAAACAGACAAATACAAATCTGTTTCGACTTCAAAGACTTGAATAAAGCATGTCCAGAAGATGAGTTTCCACTACCAATACCATAAATGATGGTGGATATTGCTTAAAC
>NW_018228741.1:106489-107395 GCF_001263595.1 Phalaenopsis equestris
GCCCAAGGACATTTAAAATTGGTGACTTGGTCCTTGTTCTCAAAAGACCTATTCTTGCACGTCGCAAGATAGGTGGAAATTTTGAGCCGACTTGGGAGGGACCATTTGTCATTGAGAAGGTCTATGCCGGAGGAGCTTACCAACTCATCAATTCTCGAGGAGAAAGGCCTATGCTTCCAATAAATGGACGATACCTAAAGGCCTACTGCATGACATGACGACGCTTGCCGCTGTTAGTTTGCCGCGTACTTATGAAAATTTTTTTGAACTTCAGATAGTTTTGGGGTTATTTATATGGCCTCAAAAGTCTATGACTAGATAAATTTTTTTTTATTATCAATATCAAAATTTAATATAAATTCTTAGTATCGAATATTACATCCGTCCTTTTCTACATATATACAAACAAGGTAAAATATACGTTAATTGAACTATGTTTTGTTATGGTTCATAAACAATTCCAACTCACTAATGTCTCCCTGTTAATTTCAGAAGGAGATGTCAGGATCGCGACTGATCTTTGCCTTCAAAGACGGTTTAAACCTCGCTTTAAACGAAGAAGATGTACCGCAAGGCGGAATAATCAACTTTGATATGAAATTTGATGAAATCAACGTAGAATACAAAAAAATACTAATGGATGTTGTTGGAGAACAAGAAAAAGAGGGATTTCCCTCATTTCTCAAATTCAACACCAGGATTCTCTCCTCCTCAAAGAAATTATTGAAGAACAAGATCCAATGGAAGGGCCAAACCACCGTTTGCCTTTCACGATAGCTACTTCGGCATGAAATTTGATAGTTGCCGACAATTAGAAAATACCTTTCACCTCATTGCGTAGGACTCAGCGAAGAAATGCTGATCGGAGAAAACAAAGAGCTCTTGCCAAAGCGCAGAAAGAAAAAG
>NW_018228741.1:107738-108262 GCF_001263595.1 Phalaenopsis equestris
GTAGAAATAATACCACCATTAACATGGCAACCAATCATTAATAATTGGTTAAATGATGAAGCCCGTTATCCAGCATATCCAGGCCGAGTCAAGCTTCCAAAAATACATAAAGTTAGATGCAATGCTTTTGAACATTTTGAAATAGTTGATGGAGACTATGTTAATATTCTGGAATGATTATAATTATATACAGAGGTCTTTTCTTTTACAGAGCAACAAGAAGTACTCGATTGTGTGTTCAACCACCGAATCAGAGGTAAAGCAGGACTGCTATCCAGAAGAACTTATTCCGAACCTAAAAAATGGATGAGAGGCAAGGGTCGCATTACGATACAATGCAACTGCTGTTACAATTATAAGATAGATCAACAAGGAAATCTTCCAGGAATTTTACAACATGAGCAGGTGGAGCCAATGCCACCCATGATAAAATGGATGCTTATACGGATGGTCCAATGGGGCATAATTCCAGCAGATTGCATCCCCAATAGTTGCATAATTAATATCTATGAAGAAGGAGATTG
>NW_018228741.1:112353-113117 GCF_001263595.1 Phalaenopsis equestris
CATATTTAATTGGGCCAATTGACATGTCTAACCTAGTCCAAACACAAGATTTGGTCATATGCACCTTCTTGGACTTATGGCCAAATCCAAACCAATTGAGCTTGGTATGGTCAAATGAACCTTACCTTAACTCATCCTAGACTCTAGAGTTGAGTTTAAAACCAGCCACCAACACCATGGTTAAGCTTGATATTTATCTAATGGGTAAAAATTTGTTTTTAATTTTTAAAGGGATAAAGAGATGGTTAAATCAAAGTACTTGCCATACTACATGTCAATACCTTATGGTGTCATTTTTACTGCTCATTATAAGCTTTAACCATGACCCAACCCTTGGTTAACCACTTTAACCGAAGCTAAAGCCAAAAACAGTGAGCCCCCACATGGCCAATACCCAAATTCATGCCAAGAAGCCACCTCAGCCCAAATTGAGCTGAGAGCTCCTCTGCTTAACACCTAAGCAGCGGGGCTATCCCCTTAATTGGCCAGCTAAGCTTCCCCTCGGCGAATTTCTATAAAATGCCCCCCACGGCCATGAATAGTGGGGGAAGATAATTTTTTCACCAAGGCCTCCCAAACTCCTTAGAGAGCTTATCTAAGATTTCCTTAACACATTACAATCCATTTCCCTCTCCCAATTCCACCACAGAAATCCAATTTTGAGTTTGAATTCATGCCCGAAACCAGAACAAACTTCAATCCAAACCTACACAGCACCAAACTTCAAACAAATTGGCTCTACACCTTCACAACAGTGAAGGAAG
>NW_018228741.1:113396-113708 GCF_001263595.1 Phalaenopsis equestris
AGACGAACAATTTAAAAAAAAATCATCAAAATCCATTAAGAAATGAGAGAGATATAAATATTTTAAGTTGGACGGCTGTCGGTTAAGCCCATCGGGGACGATGAACGTATGCCGTCCGTTCTCGCATATATTGAATGTTTGGTGGAGATCAAGCTAGATGATCCTCTCGAACGATACGGCGGGACGCGTGGCAGCTGACTCAGAAGGAGGCGTCGAATAGGAGCACGCCGCGTGGCTGTTCGACGGATCCGATGATCCAGTGAGCCCGCGGTTTGAATAAATAAATAGGATATTTAATAAATTCAGAAAATA
>NW_018228741.1:115604-116752 GCF_001263595.1 Phalaenopsis equestris
GGGATAATCAAGACATCAATATTCACTGAGCATCAGGATATTCAGGATGAATTATTAAGTAACGTAATAAAGTTTAAATGAACCCAAGGCGACATTAAGAAGGTTGCATGGACCTGCTCCCTACTCTTAACCTGGTGAATACCTTAGGGATATATTAAACTTAATATGTTTTACTTAATAATATTATCCTTAAAATTTAAGGGCCCTCAATACACAACATAGAGTTAGGAAGGTTTCCAAAACTTTACTTTTCCAGCTCTATAAAGATAAACTGCTCTGACATGCATTTTGAGTTGCAGGTGGTAAAACGAGAAGACTCCCCAGGTACACTTTTACAGTTTACAGCGTTTTACAGTCTTTCTTGTACTTTCATACTGTACTTTTATTTATGCTTGTATTTACATAGCTGCATAGAACATATAAAATTGCATCACCCCCACAAAATTTCAAAAATATAAGAAAACTCAAAACTTAATCACAAACATCACAAAAAATACAACTTCAACTAAATTAAAATTGGAAGATCGGCAACCCTCGAAGGAGGTGACCTACGATTGCTAACGAGGTTTTCCAGGGTCTAAATGAAATTATGGAACTCATTAAGTTGAGTTTAGTAAATTCATTTGTTCATTTGGACTAAGTGATTCCAATAGAAAATAGTGGTACCGGGACGACGGAACCGTGAAATCCTGACCGGTGTCGCTTTAATCAACTTTAATATTCCCATAATAAAATTTAAAGAACTTTAACCATAAGGTTACCTGATTTGACATTATAACCAAATGACCTAGAAAACTTGAACTCTGCTACAACAAGGAGCTTGGAGCTTACATGGTGGGCAGCCCGGCCATCTCCAACAGCAAGAGGGTCTACATCAATACATCATTACCTTAGCTTTAAAGTAGCCATAGGAATTCGAGGTTGTTTGCCTAGTGCAACATAAATCCTCAAACATATTTTTAGGCCTTTATACAACCAGACTGTATAATATAAGCCCAAAACTCATCTTAGGACTCCAGGGTAGTCGTTTGTCACGACTTAAATCCTCACATCTTCAAGGTTATTTGTGTCGATTGCTTCACACAAATGTAAATCCTAATAAATAAAAAAAAATTGTAGGATGAAACATCTAAATGATTTCTCCTAAA
>NW_018228741.1:116829-148660 GCF_001263595.1 Phalaenopsis equestris
CTAAGATGTAATTAACTATAGGGGCTTGCCCTTATAGGAAGCTTTTCCCGAACCCAGCATAATATAAACCCTATTTAATTCCTTATATTAAATAGGGGAATTTGTCGGCCAATATATTGGTTTCGCAGACCAAACGGATGTCATAACTTTCTTTAGTTTATTTGATCGAGCTTCACCCTCAATTCTTGTGTTCATCCTTCGGGATAGATATAAAATTTGAGGTAAAGCGCTCTTTCATTTAAACTATGAAAATTATGGGGTCAGTTTGACTTCATCTTTTTCAAAAATAAAAAATTTTTAAAACGTCCTTCCGAAGCGGACAACGGGATTTCAATTCCGATGACCGACAGCTTCTTACGGGCAAACCCCACACCAAAAATAGTGCCGACAGCTTCTTACGGGCAAACCCCACACCAAAAATAGTGCCGACAATTAGGAGTTACAATGAAAATACAAAAATGGACTAAGGACTTTGCCCAACAAAGGAGCCTCCTTTGGTCCCAGTTTGGTTCAAGATATCTGGTCTCCCATTACGTTATTTCAAGCTAAATGTCCTTTTTAATATTGGGAGAGCACTAGGTACACCCCTCTAGGTAGATGTTCCTACCTTCAACAAGGAAAATCTACACTTGCCAAAATTTAGGTTGAGAGAGACATAACCCTTCTAGAGATAAAGAGGATATGGATTGGTCCTGAAGCTGATGGTTTTTGGTAGGATATAATTGCTGAACAAAAACCTTTTTACTGTCAACACTATAAAATTTTTTGTCATACCATTGAGAGATGTTATATGCTCCACCCCCCCAACAAAAAAGGCCTCTGTGAATCAAAGGGTAGCTAGCCAAGCTGCTGATCAGTGTCCAAGCAAAAATCCTATACAAATGTTCAATTTATTGGCAGTGATGCTGTCATGCAAACCAGTACTACTTGTTCTGCCAATAATAATGCTCCAAAAATTTTTGATAGTATTCCCTCTGGTGATCCTTTGGGGGAACTATCAGAATTCCAAGATATCATGGAGGTCACTCTAGGAAGAGTGGTGAGAGCAGAACCCAATGAATTCACCAATTCCCCCTCCCTTCCCCAAACTTAGAGAAAAAGGGAAAATTGTGTTGAACAGTCCCTTGACCACTGAGGCTGTTTCTAAAATTATTAATACTACTGTTGATGAATTACAACAGAATTTATAAGAAGATTGGCAAGTTCAGAAGACCAGGAAGAAGAAAAAATAGGCTTCTGAGGTGCAACAATTATTACAAGGAACAAGTTCTCTGAAGAATGAAGGGAAGGCTAAGACTAGTAATGGCTCTACCTCTACTTATAATAGAGGAAGAACTAGATCAAGGTCTCAACCTTCTATTCAATTTCCACCTATTTGTGATTAGCATTCCCTTTTGGAATATTAATGATCCTCATGATTAATATTTTGTGTTGGAATATTAGAGGAGTGGGTCACCCCTCCTCTCTTATGAGATTGAAACATCTTATCATAACCCACAAGATTTGGTGTTTTGCCATTCTTGAGCCTATGGTCACCAAATATCCCCTGAATATTAGAAAAAATTTTTCCAAATTTACTTTTTATGCTAATTCCAATAATAAAATCTGGCTTATTGTCAGACCTAAAATTTAGTGCACCTTGCTTGTTAATCATCAATAATTTCTTCATATTCAATTCTTTATTGGAGAACAGGTGGGGTATGCTTCATTTATTTATGCTAGCAGTCTTCCCAGACAACAACAAGAACTGTGGCATGAGCTGATACAATTGAGACAATAGATTGACTCTTGGATTTTAGGTGGTGACTTTAATTACATCACTTCACCAACTGAAAAAAGAGGGGGTAAAGCCCCCTTGCCATATCCAATCACCAAATTCAACAACTTCATCAGTGGAGCTGAATTATTTGATCTAGGCTTTTAGGGGCCTAAGTTTACTTGGAAAAGAGGTACACTGTGGGAAATACTGGATAGATCACTTGGCAACTCCTTATGGTTTCAAACTTTTCCCTACTCTACTGTCACACACCTTGCTATGGCTGGTTCTAATCGTAGAACTATCCTTTGCTCCATAAAAAAATTGTCAGAACCTCTCATACCCCTTTCAGATTTTATAATATGTGGGCATTACATCCAAAGTTTCTTAAGGAAGCTGATAAAAATTGGGAGTCTAACAATGATGCAGACCTGTGGATCAGATTGTGGCTCCTGCAAAAGAATTTAGCCTCTCATTTAAGAAAATGGAATTCAGATAGATTTGGCAATGTCAATGAGAAACTTGATGCCATCCAAAAAGAAGTTTACAAACTGGAAGAAGGTTTACAAATGGGGATGAATTCTGACTTTGAGGTCCATCATGCTAATGAGAGACTCCTTGCACAAGTCAGCTACCAGGAATGTTTCTTAAAATAGAAAGAAGCTGCCTCTAAATTCTCTGATGGTGATAGAAATACAAGATACTATCATGCCTGTATCAACTACAAGTGGAAGTGCAATATGATTCTCAACATTACTAATACCAATGGTCAGAAACTGACCAATGCTGATGATTTTGCTTGTGATGTAGTACAATACTTCCAAAATTTGTTTACCAGTAATCAGTTTGACAGAAGCCCAATTAATGTAGATATATTTTCTAACTATCAACATTATGTTCAAAGATTAAATCTCACTAATTTTCCTTTGGAAGATGAGATTAAACTTGCCTTAGACTCCATTGATGGTCTTAAATCTGCTGGGTCAGATGGATATACCTCAACATTTTATAAAGCCACATGGGACAGGACAAGCAAAGGCATTATGCAAGCTATTCAAAATTTCTTTCTTGGTGTGGATCCTCCGAGATACTTCAAAGCCTCTACCATCACTTTGATACCAAAGAACCAAAAAAAAAACTTGGGGGGATTACAGGCCAATCAGCCTAACTAATGTGATCTCCAAAATAATCAATAAAATCATTATTTTTAGGATTCAACCACATCTCCAATATCTCATCAGCGACAACCAAGTGGCTTTCATTAAAGGGAGGAATATTACAGATAATATTCTACTTGCCCAGGAACTCAGAAATTGTAGAGGGGGAATTGTCATTTTCAAGCTTGATATAAGTAAAGCATATGATACCATCAGCTAGGAATTTATTCTTGACATTCTTTCTGCTCGAGGGTTTAATGAAAGTTTTATCAATTTGATCCCCAAATGGCTGAAATGCAATGCTCACTCTGTTGTGATCAATGGCAAATGTCATGGCTTCTTTAATGCTACCAGAGGTATCAAGTAGGGAGACCCTTTGTCTCCAACAATTTTCATTCTTGCCCTGGACTATCTTTCTAGACAACTGAATAAGTTGTTTACTAACTCACCACATTTGGCTTATCACCACAGATCTAATATCCTTATAAGCCATTTAGCTTATCCTGATGATATTATTATCTTCTCTAATGCTTCCAAGAAGATCAAGCACTGGATTTTTGATTCTACTATATTTTGCCATGCTAATCTCCCAATTAAATATCTTGGAGTATAACTACTCAAAGGCAGAACTAGACAAACACAATTCCAGGAAGTCATTGATCAAATCAAAGCACAACTAGAGAATTGGACTAACTCCTTCTTGTCCAATGGTGGAAGGATCACTATTTTGAGGATTATTCTGACTGCAATGCCTTCTTATGTCCTCCAAATGTTCTCCATGCAAAAGGGTACACAAGTAGCTATTGGAAGGATCTTCAACAAATTTCTCTGGTCTGGTCAAAGGAAACAATTCCACTGGCTCTCTTGGTAGAAGTTATGCAAACCTTTGCAGGCTAGTAGGCTTGGCTTTAAAGACATTCAACACCTGGGTTTCATAAGCTTTTGCAAATTGTGGATCAGATTCAGGGCCCAGGATAGTCTTTGAGCAAGATTTATGAAAGGGAAATATAGTAAAGCTTTGCATCCAGTATTGGTAACCAAAAAATTGGGGGATTCTAAATTGTGGGCCAAACTAATGAACACCAGAAATAAAGCTGAGGAACTTTTCCTATGGGAGCTGGGAGATGGTCAAGTTAATTTTTGGTTAGATAACTGGGTTAGCAATGGGGAGAAACTTGAGTGCCTTACCCCAAACCCCAACTATAATTGTCAGGTCGGAGATTATTGGTCTGCTAATAAGTGAAACTGGAGAATGCTTAACACTGTTCTATCTAGTGAAAATGTTAGATGGGTTAAGGATACTCCCTTCTCATCTAGTTCTAAGGACAGAATTATTACTAAACATGCTTATTCCCAGAAATTATCTGCCTACATTTATCATCACTTCTTTAATTGGTATTAGATGCCTTGGGGAAAAGCCATTTGGGGTAAACTCCTAACCCCATCTATGTCGTTCTTCTGTTGGAGACTGTTGCACTCCTTACTTCCTACTGTTGACATTTTAAAGATGAAAGGGTTGAGAGGGCCTTCTATCTGCCCATTATGCTATGCTGCTAAAGAAAGCTTAGACCACTTATTTTTCTATTGTGATTTCTCCCAAGAAATTTTGGTCAAGATTACTCAAGCTTATGAATGTTGATACTTATAATGTAATTTGGCTTAAGTTTTTTACTTGCTGGGAAGATTGGCATAACAACAAGCTTTTGGTGATCCCTTGTATTGTGGCTTGGTTTATATGGATGTGCAAAAATCATATCAAATTTGCTAAGCAATTTCCAGGGTCATATTCTGTGATACTTAACTGTATCTTCTATATTCAGAAATTGATCAAGTTCCACCATTTCCTTAATGTAATAAAAAATTGGACCTCAGACAAAACTAATTTTCTTCCACATTCTTCCAAATTAATCTCTTGGAATCCTCATCCTACTGGTTGGTTGAACGTCAAAACTGATGGCAGTTTCTCAAAAGGTTGTGCTGGTATTGGGGCAGTCTTCATAAACTCTCATGGTACTCCCATACTGTATTTCACTGCTCCTGCTGTGGTACTTGATGCTTTGGAGGTAGAATTCAAAGCTATTTACTGGGATATTAGAATTGCTTGCTACAGTCATCTGGGCCCTTTGCTTGTAGAAACTGACTCTACTGTTTGCATCAATATTTTACTCTATGATGAAACTCCTCCCTGGAATCTAATCATGTGGAATAGACAGCTGAATGCCCTTTTACACAACTGCATGGTGAAATTTAACTACATCCCTAGGGAGGGCAGTTGTCCAACACATTGGCTAGCCTCCCAAGATAGAAATACTGAACAGACTTATGTTAAGAAGGTACTTACACCAAACTTAAAATTTCGGCTGAATTGAGATAATATGGCACTCTCCTACTTTAAAACCCTGTAACATTTTTGGAGTCGTAGATATATTTGTGTAACTAATGAGATATACATACATATATACATATATCTCTTTATTTTGTTTGGTGTGGTTACTATATATATGTGTCCATATATATAGAGAGCAAGTAGGCATTTTTTGTTTTCCTTTTCTTTTGGGAGGGTGTAATTCCCCAATACTTGTAACCAATCGGATTCTGATTCCAGCAACCGACAGCTTCCACAGGACCCCTCCTCCCTAAAAATTGTGTCGGCATTTGATACTTTAGAAATTTATAATTTTACTCTTTTCATGGAAAGGTGGCAAATTGGTTTCTACGTTGCTAACCCATTGTGTATCAATCATCAAAGAGTATTCATTAAGATCAAAATTTTTCTCTTTGATTAATCCCCAATTTTTTCTTAAGGTACCAAAATCTAAAATTACCACTCTTCCCTTGGGGCTCTCCTCCTCCTAAGTCATTAAGCAAAATCCAATTGACTTTAAAATTTTTAGAGTACCCTGCCCATTTGTTAATTGAAACATCATAGGACAAAATGTGGTTGTTCAAATTTTAGTTAATTTAAATAATTATTTTAACTTATAAAATAAAATTTTCAACATTAATGTTTTTACTCAGTCAAAATAAAAATTTTTGTTTATGGGAAAGACATTAGAGGTTCATCTAGGTCAGAGAAACATTTATTCAAAATTCGATGATTTTTTGAATTAAATTTTAATTTAACTTTATAATTATTTATTGATTTTTTAGTAATTTAATAAAATGGAAAATATGTTTTAATTATAAAAATTATTTATTATATTTTTATTAAATCTCTTTAAGTCAAGGGAACTCAAAGAAATAAATTTTATATTTTTATGATTTTCTTAATTTTTTATTATAATTATTTTAACAGAAAAATAAGGAAAATATATTTGAGGCCTTTAAAAAAATGTTTTTAATTTAGAAAAATTTGGGAAAATATTTTAATAAGTCATAAGTGATTAAGAAAAAATTAAGCACATTTTTAAATATTTTTGTATTTTAGGAATTTTTAATTATTTTTAATTTAAAATATAGTTCAAAAATAAAGTATTTTTTCCAAAATAGTTTTTATTTTTCTTAAGTCCTCCTGATCATGAGGAACTCAAAAAACCATTTTTTACAATTTTCTTAAATGTATTTGATTTAATATAATTAGCTTATTAGAAAAATACAATTTTTATTATAAAATCAACTTTAGTGCTCTAAATTAATCAAATAATTTTGAAATTTTTACTATAAGTCAACAAGATTTTTCTACAAAATGTAGAATTGATTTTATTAATTTTTTTATTAATTTTTAATTTAAATAAATTAATATAAATTATAAAAATTTAATTAGTTATAGAAGCACAGAGAATTATTTGAGCCCTCATGATATTTTTAGAAGCTCCTCTAATGACGGGGAACCTACTAAAATTTATTCAAAATTTTCCCAGTCATATTTTAATTTATGTAATTATATTAAGCAAAAATAGCCATCCAAGCTTGAAAATTAGGGTTACAAATATAGATATGTTCTCTAACCTTGGAAAAATCAGAGAACCTCTCCTCATGAGGAACAAACCGTAAAAATCTCATGTCAGGCTGAACAACATTTAATCAAAATAAATTAAAATACTACATAGAGTATTTAATTTATTAAAAATTAGGGAAGTAACAAATAATTTTTATTTTTTAACAAAATTATTCTCCTTTATTAACTGAGCAAGAGGGTATTTTTTATTTATTTTATGATTTTCTATGCAAAAGTTATGAATTTTCAAAGATCCGGTATTTATTTAATTCAGAAAAAAACCCATTTTTCTACTCATTCATGCAACATTGACTGGATCATAGGCAGCTCTGAAGGACCATGCAACACTCCACCATTTGACACCGCCTTTTGACTCAACTGTCATGCATCCTACTGCTTCATTCCATCCATCCTTCCTGTAAAATCCAGAGCGACCATTTGATATAAACGGAAATGGATGACATCTGTTCGTCATCCCCAATCTCCCTAATTCCTAGAGCCGTTTAACTTCAAACTTTAAGATCTCTCCGATACTCAACTAAACCACATGGGGTTTGTTCATACACCTTCATCTACTCATGATGAACCTATCTATATTGTTGATCAAGCATGAAATACAATATATACATGTGGAAAATCAAATTAAGCTTGGTTTGAAAAGAGAGAGATCAATACTTTTATGGCCTCAATCATATGATTGGAGAAGCATCAAAGGAGTCCAACAAACCTTTAGATGAGCTCCTGGGGTATGGTGAATTTTCTAGGTATGATTTCAACCAAAGCCGATTTCAGTTGTTGGTCTAGAGCTAGGCTAGGGGCTCTTTTTTATGGGGCTTTTATGGGGAATCAACTTCTTTCACATTGGGTATGGTGCGTAAAAATATAATTGGAGTTTGGTGCATTGTGGAGCTGTGATAGAAGGTGTGCTTGTTTTAGAGCAATTTTCAGTGGTGAAATTGGCCCTAGGTGGTGGCCGTGAGTGGTTGAGTGCTGGGGGATTGCACTGAGGATGGTTTGGAGAAGCTCTGGTGAGATTTTGGCAGAGTTTCCTCTAAGTTTTGGACACTCTTCCCTTTGGCTGTGAAGGGGTCAATTCATAGCCATGGCCACCGGGGTTGAGCTCAGGGGTGGCTGGTGGTGCAATGGCTTGCTAAGGTAGAGGAAAGAAAAGCTCAAATGGCCAATAGGACTTAGCCAACTAAGAGAAGTTTAATTTAGTATTTTGGCCACTTATAGCTCCCTTGGGCTGGCTATTTCGGGTGGTTGGCCAGGGTTAGGTGATTTTTTTAGCTCAGGGAGGCCATGGGGTGGCTAATGATGGTTAACTCCTAATGGCATGTGATGATGGCCAATATATTTTGGTTTAGGCCATAATTGTGATGATATCTCTTAAATCAAGGGACAATTAATCTGTATCTTATGTAGGGTTGACTAGGTTCGTCTAGTCTGGTCATTAGAGCCCAAATGGTGGTTGTAGTGGCTTTGGTTTGATCACTTTGGGTTGGTTTGATCAACTTTGGTACATGGGTTCCATTTTGGGCAATTTATCTTGGATTTGGGTTTAGGTTGGGCTATTCATGACATTGGACACAATTGATTAATCAAAATGGTGTATATGATTGTCACAAGGTGTCTATAAATGATTTGGAGTGATTTTAAATTGATTTGGAGATTCAAATTGAAGGATTTTGGCTTATGATCATTTTTTGGGGTGTTGGGTTTGAATTGGGTTAGAGTTGGGCTAGATTTTGGCTAGGGCCCAATTAATTGCTCAAATTTGTCCTAATAATTGTCATGAAGAGTTTTGAATATCAATTGAGTGAAAATTTAGGTGTTGTCGAGTTCAATTTGGTGGAATTTGGGGACATGGCCAAGTTGAGGCAAAGGGGGGGATTTCAAAGTTGGGGATTTTAGTCCAAGTCAAAATCTGAATAAAATTTAGGCTTAACCAAGGCCAATTAAAGGTTCAATTTGATATGAAAAAATGTTTTGAAGAGTTTAGGCTGCAAAATTGGGGCAATTGGATAGATTTGTTGGTTCAATTGAGTGTGAATTGGGTTTTGAGTCAAATTGGGACTTTTAATTTGGGTTGAAATTATATTAAAATGTGGGTCAATTGGGCCTAGATTTGGTTTCAGTCAAACTTAAACATGATGAATTTGAGTTTAGAATTGAAATTGGAGAAGATTTGGATCAAATTGGTGGACATTGGTGGTGAATTGGGGCTAATGGGCCTTTAAAGGTAATTTGGATTTTTTTATCAAAAATTGGTCAAATTGAGCTCAATGGACACATCAAAATCAATTTTGGGACATCTGAAAGGATTTCAAACGTTTTGAGACAATTTGGGTCACCAATGAGATTTTGGTAATTTTGGCAAAATGAGGGTATTTTGGTAATTTTGAAAATTTTGCGGTGTTTTGGGCAATTTCGTTAATTTCAAATGTTTTGAGATGATTTTTGAACAAATTTGGATATTTTCAGTAATTTAGGGAATTTTGATCAATTTTGGGTTTTTAAGGGTAATTTGGTAGTTTGGGTAGATTTGAGGGTAAAAGGCTAAGTTGGGTATTTTGGTAAAATTGCAGAGTCAAGTCAATCACCCTACTTGAGTCATAAACCAGTGGAATTCCCTACTTCGTGTCCATAATGTATTGGTCCTACCTAATCCCTAGACTAGGGCTAGTGGGTATAGAGGACTATCTACATGAGTCTCCCAAAGGGTTAAGGGATCAAAGTTAAGCTTATTTGAGCTTAGGGTAGTGAGTGGAAATGTAATGTGCAAGTGTGTGTATGAAACCAACCAAGACCACACCACCAAAGGGTTAACCCTAAGGACAAGTAGTCCTATAAAGACTCCCCTTAAGCTCCCCATATTGAGCCAACCTACTAAGTGCTAGAGGTTAGGACCAATATGTAGAACTTTAACTTGAGCAAAGAAGAGTTTAGAGTTTCTAATGGTAAAGATTCCTTTTCTAGTCCTCTAGGAATAGTCAATAGGAATGTCCTATTGGTAGACCCTAGGCTACTAAACAGGAAAAAACTTGACCTAAACTAAAAGTGATGTCAATAAATGGACCCTCAATAGGTGTGGTGTATCGAGCAAATACACCACACGTATTGACATTGACCGAAGAGCTCAACAAAACCAACACGGATGTTTAAGCCAAAATACTTAGAACAAAGTTTAGAATTGAGTGGTAGGTGTTTCCATTGGGGAATTAGCAAGTGAATATTCAATCGAAGCCAAGGATTTGGAACACTCGCTGTGGATTAAAAGGTGGACTTCCTATCAAGTTTCAGGTGTTTCAGAGAATGTGAATCAGAATTTAGGTACTGACCCTAAAATGAGAATTGAAATTTAGGTATCAATTTCAAAATGGAATCAAAATCCTTTTTCCATTTAAGGGGGGCCTCACACCGATCTCATAAGATGAGAATAGGATGTCATACTCCATTTAAGGTGGCCTCATACCTATCTCAAAGAATTGGGTAGAGAATCAGATGTCATATTTCATTTAAGGTGGCCTTAAATTGATCTCAAGAGATAAGAATAGGATGTCATACTCCAGTTAAGGTGGCCTCATACTTATCTCAAAGAATTGGGTAGAGAATTGGATATCATATTCCATTTAAGGTGGCCTTAAACTGATCTCAGAAGATGAGAATAAGATGTCATACTCCACTTAAGGTGGTTGATCCATGACAAATATGTTAGATTTTTCATATACATTTTTTGCTTAATTTTAATGATATTTCACTTTGATGGATGGTATTTTGCATGTTTTTGGTTTTAGATACAAGAAATGGACTTTTAAAAAAGAAGAAGTAAAAAAGGTTCAATTTAGAGCAAAAACAAGCAAGAAAGAAAATTATGACTTGGCACATTTTGATTTGTCTTTCTATGCTTAATATCTTTTATGATTCTCACATATTCTTGAATGAAATTACACTTTACAAGAAGTTTAGTTTTATGCTTATTTTGTAAGTTTATTTGTTAGGAATGCAACACAACTAAAACGGGGCGAAGCGAAGCTAAAACAGAGCAAAATGGTGGAGTTGCTGTAGAGTGGTATTGATGGCACTAGAATGGGCACCTATTGTGGCCTAATCCAGAGAAGGACGTGAAAATGGCGCTGACAGCGCAAGAATGGGCAATGACGACACCAAAGATGATTTTGGATGGATCTTTGGCTGTTTTTGGCATCTAGACACTTGGAAAAGGCTTTTAAATAAAGGGATATGTATATTGGATGAAGAGATTTGTCTTTTGGGATGATATCATGTTTCTCTTGGACAAAAAGAGGGAATTTGTGTCTCTTTAAAAGAGAAGGTCTGGCACCTCTCTTAGGGTGGCATGAATCTTGTGGGTAGTGTGAGTGTGTTGTGTGTGTGTGAGTGTGTGTAAGTGTAGAGTAAAGTATTATTTGTGGAGAGGATTTTCTTGAAGAATTCTAAGAGGAGAGGGAAGGTGAGAGGTTTCTTCTTCATTACACTTCTAATAGAGAATTCAGTGTTGATTGTAAAGAGAGAAAGTGCTTCAAAGGGACTTCAAGGGATTTGCTTGAGGAGGAGTTTAAGATAAGTTGTGTTCTTTCATTTCATTATTTTGTAAATCTATTTCTATATAAAAAATTCTTGTTTTTTTGTATCTTCCTCATTAATTATGAGTAGTCTTCTTTGGCTTTCTCCCTACAATGAGATATGATGAAGTGGAGAGATAATTTCGATGTGTCTTATAAATACTAAAAAATTGTGATGATTTTTCACTCTGTCCTTCATTTACTTTTCAATTTGGACAATTGAAATGTCCAAATTTGTTGTGAAACATACAATCCGGGAAATGATTTATGAGTTTTACAATAAAGTGAGAATTACATTTGATTCCATGGAGGAGTATGTCGTTCATGGAATTGTGTGCAAATAAATAAGGAAATTAACATTGTTGGGTGTAGAATTGGAGATTTTAAGGTGATAGACTAAAATCTTTAATTTTTTCTTAGTGTTTAAGAACTAAAGCCAGAGTTAGCCTTCAGGGGAAGGAAAGTTGGAGCTCTGGAGTGGGAGCAAGTATCCTCCTAGCCTAGCAATGGATTTAAGGACTAAAGTAACCACAATTTCGTTACTAAACCAAAGATTAGCCAATGATTATCTATAACACTTGACCGAGGGTAGATAATTAAAACTGCTTCTATTTGGCACAATATAAATTCAAACCATTTATCTCATCTCATTTTACCATAGCCTCATTGTAGTGGGAAGGATGCTTTTTTCTTTTTCACAAAACTTTGTTTAGTCTTATTAAATTTAACTTTAAAGTTTAGAAATTAATTTAGTAAACTTAATTTTGTTAGCATACATTAAAACCACTTTAATCAACCTTCTGAACTAATTGCTTATAGTAGTAAACTAGAAGTAGCCTAAGTGATTTTTTACCTCACCTTTTCGTGGCATCGATACTGGGGTTTTTAAAGAAAGCCCCATTATACTTTAAGTGATACATGCGCTTGCATAGAACCCATTGTGTGTGAACTATTTTCTACATTTTATAATATTTCAATTTTACATATTAGATGCTACATAAAAATTGAGTCAAATTTTTTATCGTCTTTTGAAAGCTAAATTTGCTACGTACGGATCAAGTTTTTGATGCCATCTCAAGGAATTAAATTGACATAAAACATGCAAAAAACATCATACACTAGGGGCGCATCAGTGGCCTCATACCTATCTCAAAGAATTGGGAAGAGAATCGGATGCCATATTCCATTTAAGGTGTCTTTAAATTGATCTCAAAAGATGAGAATAGGATGCCATACCTCATTTAAGGTGGACTTATTCTTATCTCGAAGAATTGAGTACAGAATTGGATGTCATTTTCCATTTTCAGTGGCCTTAAACCAATCTCATAAGATGAAAATAGGATGTCATACTCCATTTAAGGTGGCCTTATACCTATCTCAAAGAATTGAGTAGAGAATCAGATGCTATATTCCATTTAAGGTGGCCTTAAACCGATCTCAGAAGATGAGAATAGGATTTCATACTCCATTTAAGGTGGCCTTTAACCTATCTCTAAGAATTTGGTGGTGAATTGGATGTCATATTCCATTTAAGGTGGTCTTAAACCGATCTCAAAAGATGAGAACAAGATGTCATACACCATTTAAGGTGTCCTTATGCATATCTCAGAGAATTGGGTAGAGAATCAGATGCAAAATTCCATCTACGGTGGTCTTAAACCAATCTCAAGAAAGGAGAATAGGATGCCATACTCCATTTAAGGTGGTCTTATACCTCACTTGAAGAATTGGGTAGAGAATCAGATGCCATATTTTATTTAAGGTGGTCTTAAATTGATCTCAAATGATGAGAATAAGATGTCATACTTCATCTAAGGTGGCCTTATACCTCTCTTGAAGCAATGAGAATCAAAAGTTCGGCGCTGATCTGAACACTATAAGAATAGTGTAGAGAATTTGTGGGGTTGAAAAATTTGTAGGATTTTGTGAAGAGTGTGAAACTTTATAAAGGTTGTAATAAATTGGTGCAGACAAGGACATTCCTGCAAAATGGTGATTATGAAACCTCAAACTCAAGAGAAAAAAACTCATCAAATTTGTCATTTTCTTGTTCTCTTTATCATATTTAATTATCAAGAATATTTTTGAAAATTTAACTTTTGTTGGTTGATTTATTTTTTTTAAAAGTTTTATTCAATCTATATTATCAAACTTTTGTTGTATTGTTCTTTTTTCATCATAATTTACAACCAGCATATGGTTCTATGGCTTTTTATGAATCGCTCAAGTGGGAAATTTAACAAATTCATTGAAATATGGAAGAAATTTCATTAAACTGCTTCAAATATGTGTTACAAACTTAAAGCTTGCTGAAGACGTCAAAAGGCAACATGTTCAATACATTCTGAAGCATCAAATTTTGAGTACATATCGAATACTGAATGCATCATATCATATCTGTCATATCATTGTGTAGTACAAAAAGTGACAAGAAGCATATGTCTGTCCTCTATGTTGAGCTCATAATTGAGTTATATCAAATTGCAATAAACTCATTGAACATTTTGTTGGACGTTCAAAAAGTGTTAGTCGGGTCATCAAATATTACAATGGATTAACTTTCAAAATAAGGGTAAACTTATGAGAAAGCATGTAATGCCTAAGCTTTTATGAAGCAAAAATTAAAGCTACATAATGTTTCTTAATAGTCATATACTTTACCTCTGTATAGACGACAAATTAAGTAGTAAAGTGTGTTTTGCTTACCCTCATCATTGTCCAAAACTAACAAGGCTCTGAGAGAGTCATCTAAGGTCGCAGCTATAACGTATCAGAGGTTTTCCCGGGATAGGGGCTGCCAAAATAGGAGGTGTCATTAACTATTGCATAAAGTACTCAAAGGCTCAATGGCATTTCTTTTCCCAAATGAATTTAATGACTTTCTTAATTAATGCCGAGAAGGGCTGACACCCATTCGAGAGATTAGAAATAAAGCATCTCGTATATGCCAACATTCCTTGGAAGGAACGTAATTGTTTCAAGGTTTTGGGATGAGGATTTTCCAAGATAGTTTTAATCTTATCTGGGTCGATCATGATTCCATGATGAGTAATAACGAATCATAGAAATTTCCTGGAGGTGACGCCGAAGGCACACTTTAAGGGATTCATCTTGAGATTATATTATCGTAATCGTTTGAACACAATCCTCAAATCATACAAATGGTATATTTTCTTTTTGATTTTGATGACCAAATCATCCATGTAACATTCCACTTGGTTGTGAATGAGGTCATCAAAGACCTTCGTCATAGCTCATTGGTACGTTGCTCCGTCGTTCTTCAGCCCGCATGGCATTACTATGTAGGAAAAAATTCCGATCGGTGTCCTGAATGTTATAAGTGTTGCATTCTTTGGAGCCATCTTGATTTTATTAAATCCTGATGATCCATCCATGAAAGAGAAAATATCATGTGTCGATGCGATATCCACCATTAATTATGATATCGGTTGTGGAAACTCTTCTTTTGGACATGCCTTATTTAAATCTCTGAATTCAACACAAATATGGATTTGTCCATTATTCTTCTTAACCAGTACAATGTTGGCTAACCATTTGGAGTATTTCTCTTCTCTTACAAAATTAGCATCTATTAACTTATTTACCTCAGCAATGACTTGTTGCTCTATCTTGAGATGCATCCTTCTAGGAGCTTGTTTTACTAGGGTTATATATTTATCCACCTCAAGCTTGTGAAATGCAACTTCTGCTGATAGTCCTGGCATTTTCTCACAATTCCATTAAAATAAATCTTTAAATTCTAAAAAAAAACTTTATTAATTATGTGGATTCTTCCGCGTTGAGTAGAGAACTTATAAAGGTAGATCGGGGCTGCTCCTCAGTCCTAATGTTGACTTTTATCAATTCATCAACTGTTGATTTAATTTTTTCTTCAAATTATGATGGAGCATCATATATCAATTTATCCTCAGAGCCATCCTCTATATTGAGGAAAACCTCTTTTAATTTGCTAGTAACAACCATGCAAAATTCTGAGTCATCGGCTGGTCCTACAGTACTAAATTCGAGACCTGCATTCGAGTTAGGAGTTCAACTATTAACATTCCATAACTTCTCAAAATTAATAGCTTATCCTTTAGCATTTTTTTTAGCACATATCCTTGTTGAATTAATTTTTTCATATAAGGAGAATAGTAACCAAATGTTAATTACATTAATTCATTAGAATCCTCTTCCAAATTTACATGATTTTTAAAATTAGTAGATAGGGAAGCACAATAAAATTTGATCGACTTTGAACCAACGCTACAAACTTACTTGACCTCTAAACTATCAACCTTTTGAGGGTGGATTGGAGTAAGGGTCATGACATTCACATAGTGGTTGATCCGATCGTACATTGACTCATATTCACTTTTCTCAACATCTTCCAAGGAGATCTCGTACTGAGGTTTCTTCTATTTTATCATAGTCATTTCTTCCTCGGAGCTTTCTTCATCAGGACTTTCTTCCATGTCAATGTTCATGCTCGGCCAAGTCCGTTCAGCAGTTGTGTTGGTTCTTCCTCATCCACGTCCCTAGCCTCGTTCTCCGGTGTATGGGCTAAAAGAACCTCTACAAGCTCATTGTGAAGGAATGGTAGTAGATCGTTGAAGCATAGTTGAATGACCTCTTCTTTGTGATTCTTTTGAATCTTCCACTTCATTAACTATAATTTCAAGATAAAAGACAGCTCTCTTTGGAGGTGCATAGTAGGCGGCGCCTTCATGGGTGCCCACTTAATGAACTGAGAATAGTTGTAAATCTCCCTTGACACAATGTTCTTGTCCGTCTTTAAAATACAAGATGCACTGGTGTAGATATGGCAGAACCATGTTATGCTCATGAATCCATGGTCGTCCAAGTAAAGCATTGAAATAAGTCTCAATGATATAAAATTTTGCGGTTGTTACTAGTTCTCCAACTTACATTCACTATATAATCAATCCAAGGGCTCTTTCTCCCTTCTGATTAAATCCTCTTAACATCATTTTATTGGTTGTAAGCTCTTGAGCCTAAATGTCCAAATATGCCAATGTCCATGCACTTATCAAGTTAAGTGAAGCTCCTGGATCTACCAAAACTCTGGACAATACAAACTACCACTGACAAATATTAACGGAGATGTAGAGTGGTTGGTGGTACTGAGCACAAGTCTTCAACTGTGAATGTTATCCTAGGTTGTTCTTTTAATGAACAAACTTCATCTGAGGATGTGCTAGCCAACTGAGCTAAGCAAATCTTTGGACCAAGCAAGGCTGTAATCGGAGACTCTCTCATCTCCTTTGATAGGATCAGAACGGCGTAGTCTTAGTTTAGCTGGCAACCTCCTATGATGACCTAGCAGGTTATACTCCAATCTTTATTTGGTTATGCGTCTCTTCCATTGGCGGAGGTGGACGTAGCTCTTTTCGAGTGACAATTTATTTTCCTTTATTCACTGGAGCTATTCTTGGAGGTAATATCTTTCCACTCCTTTGAATTACTTCTGTGATTTCTTCTTCTTCTTGAGATGTTGTAGGCAAAATTTCTGGTGTCTCTTCTTCATCATAAAGATCCAATTTGATGGTAAGCGGTGTAACATGGTACTCAAGGACTTGTTTCTCACTTCCGGAACTATCGTTATCAGTATTGTCAATATCTTCTTCTTTCTCGTTAACGGGTTCATCAAACTTAAGTACATTTAGGATCGGTTAGAGAATCGAGATCGGAGTTAGATTGATCAAAATTAGTTACATCATCACTAGAAATATTTAAAATGTAGCCAAAATTATAATCACTATATTCGTAAGACCCCGATGGGGAAAAAAGACAATCATACACGGTCAGGAGTTTGAGAATTTTCTTCCCTGAATTCGAGACAACCAATCTAACATAGGCAGCCCCTATCCTACCCCCTGCGCTATCAGTCTTCATGACAATATTCTCCTCCTTCTCTTATTGCGGTAATTTCTCTGGTGAAATCTCCTTCTAAGGCTGCGCAAGTTGTAGAGTCTGGACGGCAGCCTGCGCTGAAGCGGTATGCATCTGATCCAATATCTTCTTGGATGACTTGCTCCAAACTATACTCCATCCATCTTTCTTTGAATATATATCTATTAGAGTGATTGGCTCAGTTAAAATCATATTTACGAAATATATTTCAAGTTCTTTTAAATATTCTTTTGGGATGGTTATATTTCCTTCATTTAAATTTCTCTCGACCCAATCATTGAAATTGGAACAACCCTCTATTGTATGTCCCAACATCTTATGGTAGGGGCACAAATTTGGATGCTCTTTATTGTCAATTTCTTCTAGCCTTTTTGGTTCTGGCAATCTGAACTTGTGCTTCTTCATTAAGTTTCTGAACATCTTTGACATAACCTCATCTTTGAAAGAATATACTCTCTTCTTTCATTCTGAAAGAGATGGACCCCATCTACCCTCTGGTTGGTGCAGTCCTTCTTGGTGTGATAGTTGGCTAGATTGGCCATACTATTGTGTTTGTTGTTTTTGAGCATCCTGTGATGACAACTGAGAAATCTGATGTGAACGCTATGCCTGAATCTTTATTACCTGATTCCCCTTATCAATTGTCGCTACCGTTTCGAACTTCTTCTCGAATACTCTAGTTTTCCTGGACTTTTCTAACTTTACTTGGGAATCCATATGCTTAATTTCTTCTTGTATGTTGCTGGCTTTGCTTAGTATCTTCTCGAAAGATTTGATGGTGAGTCCCTTAAGCATGAAAGCTACCGGCCCATGGCTTCGTTTGAGTAGAATCTCAATTGCATGTTGTTCTTATATCTGAGGTTCATATTTCATGCTTAGCTTACTCCACCTCAAGATATAATCTACTAGAGTCTTGTTAGGCTTTTGCCTCTCAACTACGAGGTCCTCTATCATAATGTGGTGTTGTGCTCCAGAAAATCTCTTCACAAATAAATCTTTAACTCATAAAATGTCCTTACAGATTCGTTGGGCAACTCAGCGTACCAATAAAATGCTATCCCTGATAGGTTGCTGACAAACTGACTGAAGAGTAAGGCTTCATTACCTTTGGTGTTGACACAACTAGCTCAGAAATGTGCTACATGTTGTCATGGATTTCCGGTTTCGTCGAATGTCTTAAAGTTCAGTGACATAAAATTCTTAGGGTAGGGCACGACATTGAACTCCTCTAGATAAGGTCTACACTTTGAAATCAATGCACCACCCTTATATTGGGCTAAGGCCTCCCAAGTTTGTTGTTAGATGAACTGCTTTATATATTTTTCTAGTATTACTCTTTATGTGGAATCCTTCTTTTGCTGATCATCTTTATTGGCAGAGGCAACTTCTCTCCTCTCATCGGTAATGAGAACTATCTCTGGCTGGTTGATTTTTGGAGAAGATTATTGCTACGATTGAGACTGTCCTTGAAATTTATCCATGACGGACATGGTGGTGGCCATTTCCTCCATTCTCTTGTCTATCTGACTGATTTGCTCTTCTCTTAGCAAAATAGCTCTACGCAAATCATCTACGGCATTCTCTTCAACAAAAAGTTTGGCATCATGCGTAGAAGTAGTGTCTCTAGTCTGGATGACATGAATATTCATAAAGTCCTCATTGAGATAATAATTAAACTCAAAATCTTCATCATCATCAATGGCCACTCCATGCTCTTTGGCTAACTCAAAAATTTTAGTCTTGAGCATTATAATTTTTTCTTCAATTATCGCTTTCTGGATCATCTTAAGATCTAGAGGAATTTCTTAAACATCCTCTGCTTTTTCATCAAACTAGGTAGCAATAGCTGCAACGATGTCTGATACTTCAAACCCTTGCTTCATTCCACAATCTTGCCCTGCAGCCTCATTAAACCATATGGCACGGCGACCTCGGGTACCCATACCTTCTTCTTCAATAGTGATGTTAGACGGGGTGTCTCAAAAGAGGCATCGGTGTGTCGGAGAGAGTCAAGCTCCCCACATTGCATATCAAATATAGTATCAGGTGACCTCTTTATTTGCTACTTCTTTGGGGAACTCTTACAAGCAACAACTAGTGGTATTCTCAACCCGGACGTAACTTGACTGGTTGACGTTTTGTAGACCTTGAAGCAGTAGTTGTAACAAAGTCAATGGTGACAACAGTAGTACCAGCTCGACATCTTAGGTGGAATCTGACGGGAATGCGAGCTGGCAAAACCTCAGCTGATCTTTGAGGTTGTTGGGTAGCTCTGACATCTTTCAAAATTTCTTTCTTCATCTGAGGAGACATCGTGCATCCTACTTGCTTAAGAAATTCAACAACTGAACAACCTTCATTAACAACCAGCCTCTAGAATACAACGGGAACTATGGTGATAGGAGTGGGTTTCTCCTTCTCCTCATCATGATCATGAAATAATGGTAAGGTAACAGGAATTTACTGAATACTTTCAAACCCATTAGTGTCCATTAATGGGTGGGACCTATTTCTTTACAAAAGTCGAGAGGCCTCAAGTAATCCAAGTTTCTCCAGGTGAGGAAACTCATCAATCAGTACCTTTTCATGAATTTAGGCCTTAGCAGCCTTCAGAATCATTCGACTATGATTTCTTCTTTGAAACCGGGTTAATGGTGCAAACTTTGAACTCGATCCGATTTCAAACACCGATTGTGAGACGGTAAATCCTCCAGTTATATATTCAACAATGATAACCTCCTTTCCTTTGGCAGAGAATGGAACAAAAAACTTAACATTTATCAGGGTAACAATGGTCTTCATTTTCTTGCAAGAAGAGAGATCTTGAGAATAGTTCAGGTCGAATTCAACATACAGCTCCTATACTTCCAGAGAGGTAAATTTTATGACCACTAAAGGGGCCTTTCGAGTACAACTTTGAGTTCATCAAATCCAACTCTAAACTTGATGGTGGGAGTGACATTGTTAGCATCACGGCTAGTTAGCAGGTTGTAATAGAAAGTGAGCGTCGGGAGCACAATTGGAGTAGCTTCAAAAGAAAGCTCTAGGGTTAGTTATTTAACGAATACCTTGTAATTCTAGAGTGAACACTAAAAATTAACAAAGGCCTTTATGTAGACTCGGCAAGTCTTTATTAAATTTAAGTTTGTGAAGACTTTAAAATTTAGTAAAGAAAATTAAAAGTAAAGCAATTTAATTGATCAAAAGGTTAAAGTTAACCAAGCACACAACAATTTGATTTAGTTTGCAAAGTAGCAAACGAAACTCAAAAGACATGAGGAGAAGAGTAAATTTTAGGACCAGTGCCGGACCAACTTCACAACACACACTGCCCAGGTGGACCTACTCCACCAACACAACTATTAGGAGTCTGACCCCACACAAAGACTAAAGCACTAAAGAAATTCCAAACCTCTTTCTTCAAAGGTGATTCAACAAACGGTCCTAAAGTCCGAAAGAGTTGACAGTACTTACCCAAGAAAGAAATGGGTGAAACATGCCAATAAAAGAAGGGTAATCTGGCTCATAAGGGACATGGACACATCACCGATGTATGAAGGCAAGATACCCTGATTTAAATGGAGAGAGAAACCCTTCCCCAACGTAGTCACCAGAAGTTGTTGGTCACCAGAATGGATATCTCGACCCCCGGTTTAATTTAATACCATTGAGATTATTAAGGGCTCTGTAGTGATATAGTTTTGATATTTAAACTCGCTTGATGAGATTTAGAATGACAACATGATTAGTGAACATAGTGGTGGGTACAAAATTTTTAAATACTTAAACTTGCCTCAAGGGCATTCGCCGACATAACTCTTAAGTGAAATATCAACTGATTAATTGAGTACCCTACTCTTAGGATAATTAAAATGTCAAAGTTCACCGAGTAACAGGGTGACCTTTTAACTTGACCTTGGATGAATAAAGGAACCATATGATAAGTTCAAAGTGAACTCAAATTGTTTCAAGAGATCTTTAAGACAGTTTAGGGTCATTCCTCAGACACATTGGAATAACTTGGATATTTAGAGGGACAAATTAAACTTGCTATATTTTATTCTAAACTCACTTAGTGAGAAATTTCGGGACTCGGTAAGTCATAGTTTTTGGTCTGTTAGATACACCTTCATCTACTCTTGTAATTTATTTAATTTCCTATAAAATTTTATACATGTTACAGAAGCTAATGTTTGGAATGTCGAGAAGATGATAGGTATGCTTTTAATAGTTTTGTTTAATTTCTATCAATTTCCTTTTTGCAATTTACTTTCGCTGCAAAATATTATAACTCCTTGGCTGCGCACCTTACTTTATTTATATAAAAAAAATCAAAATAACTTTTCAAAAATTAATCAATATTTTAAAAAATCTAATTCAAAATGTTTGAAAAGTAACAGAAAATCCTTTAAAATATCACAAAACATAAAAATTCCTTTTGAATTTATGAAAGTCCCTCGGAGGAGGTAACTCACAGATGCAAATGAGATCTCCCCATTTTAAATGGGTTTTAGAACTCGTTTAAGCTAAGTAAATTAAAAGGAAAATAGTGTTACCGGAATAAGAGAACCGCGGAACCTAACTAGTGTCGTTCTAATCAACTATAACCCCCTCCCCGATAATGATTGAATTTTAAAATTTTCTTTTAAACCCTTAAACCTTAAACTTTAGGAGTGCTAGTACACCGAGGAGCTTGGAGCTAACTTTATGAGAAGTCTTCTACAATAACACGAGGATCTACAATAGCATGAGGATCTACAATAACACATCTTTTCTTGGAATTAAACAACAAGCCATAGGATTTTGAGGTTGTTCGCCTAGTGCGACGTAAATCCTCAAAATTTTCTTTAGGCCTTTGTATAGCTCAGCGATACAATTTAAGCCATAAATCACCTCATGATTCTTAAGTTGTCATTTATGACGACCTAATTTCACACATTTTCCAGGTTATTTGCGCGACTGTCTCGCATAAATGTAAGCCCTAATTAATAAAATTGGCAGGATGCAACCTTTAAATAATTTCTTCTCAGAACTAAAGCCAAACCCTAGGATAGCTTGGGAAGTCACCGAGGTTCTCCTCAGGATATGTAAAATCACCTAGTTCTTCTTTCTTTGGATTTCATAATAAATGTTCTAAGTTTGAGCCATTCTCATTTCACACTTCTTTATCCAATCTTTTCAAAAGTCCCACCACTTGAAATTCTTGAAGACAATATCCCCTGTTTTTTCCGAGATGTTTCTTATGTGACTTCAGTTATCTAAGAAGTAATTAACTATAGAGGCTTGCCCTTATAGGAAAGTTTTATGAAGCCAACTTAATATAAAACCTATTTTATTTGTTGTATTAAATAGGAAAACTTGTTAGTCAACATAAAAAAAAATAGTTTTCACAGACATAAACACGTCATAAATTCTTTAGTTTATTCAATTGAGCCTTATCAGTGAGTAGTGTGTCAACGCTTTGGGATAGATGTATCGCTTGTGGAATTAGGCTCATTTATTTAAACTGTTGAGAAAATGAGATCGGTTCGGACTTGTATTTTCATAATTTAAAATATTATTTTTTTTCAATTTAGCTTAGGTTGGTCAACTTTGGGACAGGGGTTCCATTTTGGAAAATTTGGCTTGGAGTTTTGCTTAGGTTGGGCTAGTCATGATATTGGACTCAATTGATTGATCAAAATGGTGTATATAATTTTCATAAGGAGTTTACAGAAGAATTGGGATGATTTTGAAACTATTTGGAGGTTCAATTTGAAGGATTTTTGCTCATGATCAATTTTGAGGGTGTTGGTTAGACTTGGGTTTGAGTTGGGCTAGAGTTTGGATAGGGCCCAATTAATGGTTCAAATTGGTCCTAATATTTCTATTGAAGAGTTTTGGATATCAATTGGGAAATATATGGGTTATGGAGTTCAATTTGGTGTAATTTGGGGACATGGCCAATTTAGGGAAAAATTGGGGGTTTTGGTCCAAGTCAAATTTGAATGAAATTGAGGCTTAACTAAGGCCAATTAAAGGTTCAGTTTGATATATGGAAATGTTTTGAAGAGTTTATGATGCAAAATTTAGGCAATTGGAAAGATTTGGGGGTTCAATTTAGTAAGATTTTTGTTTTGGGTCAAATTGGGACTTTTTGTTTTGGGTTGAAATTATAATCAAATGTGGGTCAGTTTGGCTTAAATTTGGGTTCAATCAAGCTTGGATATGATGAATTTGAGTTTAGAATTGAAATTGAGGAATATTGAGAATAAATTGATGGACATTGGGGGTGAATTAGGGCAATTCGTCCTTTCAAGCAATTTGGGGCTTTTGGTAAAAAAAAGTCGAATTGGTCAAATTGAGCTCAATGAAGTAGTCAAAATTGATTTTTGGGACATTTGATAAGATTTTAAAGGTTTGGGGACAATTTGGTAATTTTTTCAAAATAAGGGCTATTTTGATATTTTTGAAAATTTTGGGGTGTTTTGGACAATTTGGGTAATTTCAAATGATTTATTTTAGAACAAATTTGGGTATTTCGGATAATTTTAGGAATTTTTGTCAATTTTGGAGTTTCACGGGTAATTTGGTAATTTGGGTAGATTAGGGGGTAAAAGTCTAAGTTGGGTATTTTGGTAAAATAGGGGTGTCAACCACCTTACTTGATCCATGGACCAGAAGAATTCCATACTTTGGGTCCTAGCTAAACCCTAGCCTAAGTCTAGTGGGTCTAGGGGACCATCTACATGAGTACCCAAACGGGTTAAGGGATAAAAGTTAAGCATGTTTGGGCTTACGGTAATGAGTGGAAGTGTAACGTGCAAGTGTATGTGTGAGACTAACCAAGACCACACCATGAGAGGGTTATCCTTAAAGTCAACCCGACTTATGGGGGCTCCCCTTGAGCTCCCTCATATTGACACCACCTACTAAGTGCTAGAGGTTAGAACCAATATGTGGAACTTCAAGTTGAGCAAAGAAAAGTTTAGAGTTTCTAATGGTGAAGGTTCCTTTTCTAGTTCTCTAGGAATAGTCAGCAGCAAAGTCCTATGGCTAGACTCTAGGCTACTAAAGAAGAAATTAGACCTCAACCAAAAACCAAAAGTCATTAATATCCATTATGAAGCTTTCATTATCTCTTCCTTTTGTTAGGTATCTCATTGACGTTGCAATATTAAATGTAACTTCGTAATCGATAACTCTCATTGTTAATTCTCCTTTTTGCACATCTATTAAAGCTCTTCTAGTGGCAGGAAATTGTCTTCTTAAAATGATAGTAATTTCATTATCTTCCTCCATATCAAACACAATAAAACCCACAAGAAAGATAAATTTATCAACCTTTACCAAACATCTTCTATAACTCCATTAGGATAGATAATTGAAAGATCAGCTAACTGAAAAATAACAGTAATAGGTGAAATTTCTTCTAAACCTAACCTCCTAAAAATCAATAGAGGCATAAGATTAATAATAGCTCCTTAATCACATAAAGCTTTTCTAATAAAACTTTCACAATGGCACACGGAACAGTATACCTACCAGGAGCTTTAATATTTTTCAGGAAGGTTTTTTGGAATTATAGTGCTACATTCCTCACTAAGTGTAATAGTCTCATTATCTGTAAACTTTATTTTTTTATTAAGTATATCCTTCATAAACTTCACATAGCTTGACATTTGTTTCAGGGCTTAATAAATGGAATGTTTATTGTCAATTTCCTCAATATTTCCAAAATTTTATAAATTGGTTATCTTTGTTACACTACTTCAATTGTTGAGGAAATGTAGGTGGTGGTCTTTCTATAATAATTTTTCTTGTTTCAATAGGATATTCTGACTCAAAATAAAATCTTCACTTGATTTTTCATTTTCCACCCATTCTTTTTTAACTTCAACTTCAAATTCTTTTTGAAATTTTATTTCAAATTCTTTTCCACTTCTAAGTTGAAATCTTAATTTTCTCTTTGTTGTCATCTTCAGGATTAACTTCAAAATTACTAGGCAAAGTTATTGGAGGTCTATTGTTAATTGCAGTAGCAATACATCCTAATTTTTCATGTTTCTAATTGCAACTCCTTAAATATGTAATTGTGCTCCCATTTGTAATATTAATTCTTCCATTGATAAATTCTTCTCTTTTCTCTATGAATTGTTAATGAAACCTTGAGGGTGATAAGGTTTATAGTTAGAATTTTCTTGATTGTTGAAGTTTCCTAATGGGTTTTTAGCATTGTTTCCCTATTACGGATTTATATCACTAAATTTATTGTTATTCCAACTAAATTTTGGGTGATTTTTCAACCATAATTGTAATAATTAGAATAAGGATTATTAGAATGATTATTTATTGCATTCAAAGTCTCACACTAAGATTAAAAATTTATCATTTGTCCCAATTAATTTTCCTTAAGCATAGAAGGTGTCTGATAATAATTCATTCCATATGGATATATCTTTTTTGATATTGCAACAATTTGAGCAGCCAACTGTCGGCGCTATTTTTGGTTGAAGGAGTTGCCCATAAGAAGCTGTCGGTCACCGGAATCGAAATCTCATCGCCCGCTTCAAATGGACATTTAAATTTACATATACATTTGGTTTTAGAAAAAAATGAAATATAAGTGACCCCATATTTTTTCATAATTTAAATGAAAGAGCACTGTACCTCAATCATGTATCTATCTCAAAGGATAAACTCAAGACTTGAGGATGATGCTCGATCAAATAAACTAAGGAATATATGACATATGTTTAGTCTGCGAAACCTTTTTATTTGCTGTTAAGTTCTCCTATTTAGTATAAAGGGGTTTATATTAAGTTGGGTTCGAGAAAAGATTTCTATAAGGGCAAGTCCTTGCGGTTAATTACATCTTAAATAACCAAAGTCACCTAAGAAAACTCTCGATAAAAATTAGGAAATATTATCTTCAAGGAGTTTCAAAGGGTAGGACTTTTCAATGAGATCAGACGTAGAGGTGTGAAAGGGGATTGGTTAAAATTTGGAACATTTTGTTGTAGTCCAAAGGAGGAAGAACTAGGGGATGTCATAGATTTAGAGGAGAACCTCGGTGACTTCCCAAGCTATCGTAATGTTCGGCTTCATTTCTGAGGAGAATTATTTAGGTGTTTCATCCTGTCAATTTAATTATTTAGGGCTTACATTCGTGTGAAACAATCACACAAATAGCTTGCAAGATGTGAGGATTTACGTCGTGAAAAACGACAACCTTGGAATCCTCAAACGAGTTATGGCTTATATTGTATAGCAGGGCTATACAAAGGCCTAAAGATAAGGTGAGGATTTACATTGCATAAGCAAGCAACCTCGAAGTCCTATGGCTTTGTTGTTTATATCTAATGATGGAAGAGTGGTTTAGCTTAGGAAAACAAGTTTTGCTGTTGAAGATGGTCGTGCTGCCCACCGTACTAGCTCTAAGCTGCTCAAAACTAGCTCTAAGCTCCTAAAAAATAGTGGAGATCAAAAATCAAGTCGTTTTGTTGTTTGTATTTTTCAAAATTATAAAATTAATTATATTAGTGATTTAAGGTTTGTAAAGTTTATATGTATTTTGAATGACTTGGCTCATGAGAAATTTTTCTAAAGGCTCTCTGGCCATCATAAACCTTCCAAAATTTTCTTAAAATTTTCTAAGTAATATGTTAATTTCCATGATTATTTTCATCAAATAATGCACATAAACTTGGAAAATAAAATACTGTTTTTCTAGACCTCCTCTGACTTTAGAAAAATCATGAAATGTTCCCTAAGATAGAGGCAACAACATGTTAAAATTTCAAGCCATGGTGTGATTACTACATGCATGGAGAATCAAAACATCTAAATCATTTCCACATTGCAATGAAATATGCATGAAATGGACTCAAAATTATTTGCACATTATTCTCCTTCGTTCACTAAGCAAGATGGTAATTTTATTTTATTTTTTCAATTTTTCTACACCAAGATATGAATTTTTGAAGTTAGGGGTATTTAAATAAATAGGAAAAATCCCTATTTATCAATTTAAACAGCGCGACAACATGTAGTTCTTAAGCAGCTCCGAACTCCATGCGGTGCGCTCTGGTTGGACGCCACCATCCACATAGCAATTGACTCGGCCCACAGCTCATGTAAGGAAGCGTTGTCCGGCTTCATCTCAACCATCCATCCGATACACGCGCGATCGGCGCACGATTAGACGATGCTCCGTCAACGTCCTCGATAGCCTAGCCCGAGAACTATCCATCTTCTAGCCCTAAGATCTCTCTCATTTCTCGACAAAATTAAGTGAAATCTTTTTTTAAAATGTTCGTCTAGACTAGAAAAACACATCCATAAGGTGATCAAGCCATCAAATTAACTCTAAGCAAATGGAGAATCAAAAGAGGCTCGGGAAAGGAGAGATTTTATACCTTTATTCTGAGAAGTGAAGCTTCAATCAGAGAGTCTTGGCATGTTTGTTGTGATCCAAGGAGGCTAGGGATTGAGTCTCTGCTCTTGGTGTAAGGCCTAGGTTTGATCAATCACGGTCGGATTTGGGTGTTGTCCTAGAGCTATGGTAGAGGCTTTATGAGACGGGAATTTGATGGGGCTTAAGCTTCTTTCACTATTATGAAAATGTGGGTGAAGCTAATTGGAGTTTGGTAGACTGTCGAGGTGTATTGGGCTCTATCCCGATTTCCAGCAAGATTTCGAGTTCAAAATTGAACTCTGACAGTGGAAATTGGTGAGGGAAAACAGTTGGAATGCACTGACGGGATCTTAGGGAAGCTCAGTGATCAGTTTATGGAGGTCTCTCTAAGAAATTTTCAACACTCCTTCCCATGGCCTTGGGAGGTGCTTTTTATAAAAATGGCTAAGTGGTGGCTGCCATGGCCAATTAAGCAGTGAATTGTGTTGCTTAGGTTGAGGGCAGAGGAGCTCTACAATTTAATTTTGCTGAGCTAGCCTCTAGGATTGATTTTGCTGAAGTTCCATGGGGGTGTCTCTCGGTTTTGAGCTTTTCCGGTGACTAGGCCAGCCGGCCATGGCAGGCGAAGGTGGCTAGGTGCTCAAGGCATCCAGGGGAATTTTTCACAACAATTTAATGGGCTAAGGTTGGTTTCTTAAGCATGTGTATTTTTGGAAATAAGATCTCTTAATTTGGGGGACTTTTGGTCCATGGCTCATCTAGATTGGGTTAGATGAGCTTTGGCTCAGTTTTAGGGTCTAACCAATGGCTGAGGTGGAGTTAATTTGATGACTTTTGGGTAGTTAAGCCATCTTTAATGCATCAATGTGGGTTTAAGTGAACAAAGCTTTGGTTTGGCGAAGGTTAGCCATGTTAATTGACCTAATTGATTGATCAACATTGTGTCGATGATTTTTATGAAGATTTTTGGTGAAGGGTTGATGTGATTTTGAGTTCAATTGGTAGGTCAATTTGAGGGATTTTTGAAATTTGGCCAATTTGGACAAGTTGGGTTAGACATGGGTCTAGGTTGATTTAGCCTTGAGTGAGTTAAGTCCAAATTTAATGGTCCACATGATCAAGAGAGATGTTGTGAAGATTTTTCATGAAGTGATAGAGTGGAAATTTTGGGGTTAAGACCCTCCATTTGGTGAGATTTTAAGATATGGTCAATTTAGGGTAAATTTGGGGCTTTTTGGACTTAGGTTGAAATCAAATAAAATTTAAGCCTCACCAAGGCAAATTATAAGTCAAGTTTGATGTAGGATATTATTTAAAGTTTTTTTAACACAAATTGTGGCAAGTAGAGTAGGCCATGGGTTCAATTTTGTGAAACCAAGTCATAGAGCCAAAATTAGGTTTTTTTGGTTTAGCTCAAAATTGGGTAGAAATCATGGACTAATTGAGCTTTGACTTGGTCTACATTGGTCACATCAAGATTGAATCTGAGTTTAGAATTGAAATTGGGGGAAATTGAGACCAATTGGATAGACATTTGGAGTGATTTGGGGAAAATATGTGCCTTTAAAAGGCAATTTGGGGGCTTTGATCAAAGATGGTCAAATTGGCCAAATTGGGTCATGTGTTAGTTGAGAAAAATGAAATTAGGAATATTTGGGAGGTTTTGGGAATTTTTGATATTTTTTGGAATTTTTGGAATTTTGGGGTAAGGAGGAGTATTTTGTTAATTTGGCCAATTTTGGTGATTTTCGGTAATTTGGGTGTTTTCAAGGTGTTTGAAATAATTTTTGAACCAAGTTGGGTATTTTGGGTACATTTAGAAATTTTGGCCAAATTTGGGGTTCCAAAGGTTTCTAGGTAATTTCAGGGAATTTAGCGGCAAAAGGCTAGGTTGGGTGTCTTGGTAGAGTTGGAGTGCTAACCGCCATCAGTAAGCCATGGACCAATGGAAACCCCCTTTTGGGTCCTCTACATAGTGGTCTTAGCTAAACCATAGCTCTAGGGCTAGTAGATTTAGGGGACCATCTACATGAGTATCCCAAAAGATCAAGGGATCTAGGTTAGAAATTTAAGTTCATAGTCAATAAAAAGTTCCTATGTTTAGACTTTAGGCTACTAAAGAGCAAAAAAATAAGCCTTAACCAAAAGTAAGGTCAACAAATGGACCCCCAATAGGTGTGGTGTGCTAGGAAGCATACCGTGTGTATTAGCGTTGACGGAGGAGATAAATAAAAACCAATACAAACTCCTAAGTCAACAGACCCGGAAGTATGTGTAGAGTTGTGTGTGATTTGCTTTCGCTAGGAAATTAACAAATGATTGTTTTATTGAAATCAAGAGTAGGAACTCTTGCTGGGGATTGGAGAGTGAATTTTAAGTTATAAAATTTCAGGTATTTATAAAGGATGGGAGTTAGTATATAAGTGTTGACCCTGAGGTGTGATTTGAAATTTGGGTATCAATCCCAAAATAAGAATCATATGTCATAACCCATTTAATGTGGTCTTGAAACTGATTTTAAAAGATTAGAATAGGATTGTGTAGGAGGACCGAATCGAGACGGAAAAAACAAAGGCTCACATCTGTCTCCAAAGAAAATATCTGCTACATTGAGGAGGGAAGCACTGACACTCACTTCCAACTCAATAAATAACAAGAAAGTATGAGCGTCATGTTAGGAAGGAAAACACTAGGACTCACATCCAACATAAGAGGCGACAAGAGATTATATATGCTACATCGAGAAGGAAAGCACCAGGACTCACATCCAACCCAATAGGTAATAAGAAAGTATGTGCGTCACGTTAGGCAGGAAAGCCCTATGACTCACATCCAACCCAACCTGTGACAAGAGAATATATATGGTACATTGAGAAGGAAAGCACTAGGACTCACATCCCACTCAATAAGTAATAAGAAAGTATGTGTGTCACGTTAGGAAGGAAAACACTTGGACTCACATCCAATCAAAGCAGTGACAAGAGAATATATATGCTACATCGAGAAGGAAAGCTTTAGGACTCACATCCAACTTAATAGGTAACAAGAAAGTATGTTCGACACGTTTGGAAGGAAAGCATTAGAACTCACATCCAACACAAGCGGTGACAAGAGAATATGTGTTACATAAAAAAGGAAAGCACTAGGACTCACATCCAACTCAATAAGTAATAAGAAAGTATGCGCGTCACACTAGGAAGGAAAGCACTAGGACTCACATCCAACCCAAGGGGTGACAAGAGAATATATGTGTTACATTGAGAGGAAAGCACTAGGACTCACATCTAACTCAAGATGTAACAAGAAAATATATGCGTCACGTTAGGAAGGAAAGCACTAGGACTCACATCCAACTCAAGAGGTAACAAGATAATATATATGCTACATCGAGAAGGAAAGTACTAGGACTCACATCCAACTCAATAGGTAACAAGAAAGTATGTGTGTCCTTATATAGAAAATATGCAGATTCACACATGTGAATTGTGGGGAATATGTGAATAGAATATGAGAATATGTGAAGGAATCAGAATTTAGGTACTGATCCAGAAATGAGAATTGAATTTTAGTTATCATTCTTGAAAAGAGAGTCAAAGGTCAGGGACCGACCTCAAAGATTAAGGACAGGGTGCCAGGTTCCATTAAAAGGGGTCTTATACCAATCTCAAATATGGGGAGTCAAAATTTGGGTACCGACTCTGAGAGTCATATGAAAACAGTGTAGAGAGTTTGTGATGTTGAATTTGTAGAAATGTGTCATGTGAAAAGTTTGATTTGTCGAAGAAGATTTGTAGAATTTTGTGGGGTTTTGTGTAGAATGTGAAGTTCCACGGAGATGTGAAGAAAGTTAATGCAGATAAAAATGGTTGTGTTGCGCACACAAAGAGTAAGAAACTCCAAAAGTGAAAGAGCCCACTTAACAGATTCATTTTCTTTTCTTATTGTTTTTATTACATTTAATTTTTCAAAATATGTCTTTAAAATTTTAATTTTAATTGGTTGATTTTCATAAGAATTTTTTTTTTGTTTTTATAAAAAAATTATTTAAATTTGTTTATTGTTAAAGGT
>NW_018228742.1:0-358 GCF_001263595.1 Phalaenopsis equestris
TGGTGTTAATTTGGTGGCCTTAGGGTGGTTAGGTCTTTAAATGGTAATTTGGGGAAATTTGGGTCTTTAAATGGTAATTTGGGGATTTTGCTTAAAGATGGTCAAATTGGCTAAATTGGGTCATGTGGTAGTTGAGGAAAATGAAATTGAGAATATTTATGATTTATTGGGATTTTCTGGGAATTTTTTGAATTTTGAGCCCAAGAGGGGTATATTGGTAATTTGGGGGTGTTTTAGGGGCAAAAGGCCAAGATGGGTATTTTGGTAGAGTTGAGGTACCAATCATCAATAATAAGCTAGGGACCAAAGGAAACCCCATTTTTGGTCCACTACATAGTGGTCTTAGCTAAACCATAGC
>NW_018228743.1:0-718 GCF_001263595.1 Phalaenopsis equestris
ATAAAGAAATATAAGTGAAAAATACCATCAGAACTTTTTCTATGCTCTGCATAAGCATTAAATATTCAAGGAACAAGTTTTTGGCGCCGTTGCCGGGGATTAAAATCTTAAGTAGTGGTGTCAACTTCATAAATCCTTACATATATAAAATATCGGAATCAGATCCCTCGTAGGAATTGTATGATCTCCAGTTGAGACTCTTCATTCTACGTATTTGTTTTTCCATAGGACCCGAAACTCCCTCGTTGGTTAGATAACGTCTTCCAGGGCGGGAAGATGAAGAAACATGTCGCCCTTGACTTCTTGACTGTTCCCTGGAACGATGGGAGTTAGAGTGAGCTACTTCGTTGTCCCGAATATTTTTCCTTGTGGTCATGTAGGAAATTGGGCAAGTACTTCAGTGGTGGGATTGAGAGTTTCCCATAGATGGTGCCAAATTGATGCGTGCTTAAAAATTCGCAGCGGTAGAGTAACAGACTATCGTCTTAACATTGTACGAAAGTTCAGCACACACACACACAGATTAAAGAGAAAACAAGCGGTGATGACTCCAGAAGTTCTTAGATGGAAAACCCGTTAGGAAAAAGCCACGGGCCTGACCCAGTTGCAAAAATCTACTATCGATTGATGATTACAGAAATTCATTATCCCATAGACGGGAAATAGTAACTATTTTTTTAGATTACAATGTCGACTGACGTCGTCTGGTTGGTGGTGA
>NW_018228744.1:0-512 GCF_001263595.1 Phalaenopsis equestris
AGAGGGAGTGAGAGAGTAAAAGTGAAAGCAAGGGAAAGCGAGGGGAAAAGTATGAGAAAATGTGGGAAACTATGAGGGAGAGATGTTGGCGATTGAGAGAGATGAAAGAGGGAAAGTGAGATAGAGATTGTATTTGAGGGATAGGGAAGAGAAAGAGTGAGGTAAGAGAGAGACGAGAGAATGACAGAAGAGAGAGTAAGAGGGAGAAAGGAGAGCAAAAGACATATAAAGAGTGATTGACTAGAGAGTGTTAGCGAGAGTAAGTGAGGAAGATATTGAGATAGTGAGATAGAGGAAGGTAGCGAGAGAGATTGAACTAAGAGGAATTGAGCAGGGAAAGAAAAAGTGAATTCGTCAATCTCTCTCACATTTTCTCTATGAGGGTGAAACTAAAAGAGAGCGCGGGGAGAGAAAGATGGAGGAGAACAGGGGAGTGACAAATAAGGCAAGAAAAATTGAAAGATAATGAGATGGGTGAAAGAGGGTAGGTTAAAAAAACAAGAATGTATGTG
>NW_018228745.1:0-723 GCF_001263595.1 Phalaenopsis equestris
TCTGTAATACACCACCCTACCGTCGCAAAATTTTTAGCACGCATCATTTTTATTTTACGATTTGGCCACTTTTATGTTTTTATCTTTTAATTTAAAAAAAAAATAATAATTTTTTTTAACAAAATATACAAGTACAATATAGTCTTATATATATATGTAATTAAGCACTTCTCCAAAGCTTATGTTGAATCTAAGTGTTGAAAATGTATAACATTTTTATATTAAAAATTAAACATGTCAATAAGAAAATAATTTAAAGTAATTAAATAATGACCTCTTCAAAATTTAATGTCATTTAATCATTCCTCAACAATATTTAGAAGTGATGAGTGCATGAAAATCTATGGCGGTAGAGTAACGGGTTTTCGTCTTAGCGTTATGAGAATTCAACACATACATAGATGAAAGAGAAACAAGTTGAGAGGACTCCAGAATTTTTTACGTGAAAAACTCAGAAAGGGGAAAATCATGGGGTCTCACTCGGTTGCGAAAATCAACTATTGATTGATGATTACAAAAATCCTTTGTTCCACAGACGGAAAAGAGTAATCATATTTTCCAGATTACAACGTCGACTGTCAGAGTTTAGTAGGTGGTGATTGACGACAGTTAACAGTGGTCGACGATGGTCGGCGGGGATCAGTGGTGGTCGACGACTGTCGAGGACGGTCGGCGTTGGTCGATAGGGGTCAGTGGTAATCGGCGGTGGTCAACGACGACCGA
>NW_018228746.1:0-1883 GCF_001263595.1 Phalaenopsis equestris
CTCTATATATTTGAGGATTCCCCAACACTCTCTTCTTCGGTTTCTTTAGCTTGCCCAATGCCGCCCGATTTTCCATTCGATGATTCCTATTATCCAACCTCTGAATCTGAAAGTAACGTGTCAAACTCCTTCATGTCTGGCCATTTAGTATCTCAACCAGTTCATGTTTCACATATCTCTCTACAACGAGAGATGTGCCAAAACAATTGGACTGGAGAGGCCCCCAACATGCTTCTCTCGAGTAATCATAGAGGAGACCTTTTCAACTCTTTGTGCTCCGTAAGAAGGGTCTCATGTTCGTGGGCCTCAAACTCCCTCTGCTCCATAGGCAATTTCAGCCTCTCCTCGGCCATAGTGTCTCTTCGCCTCAATTTTTCTATCCGCAAGGCATCCCTCTCAATTTTCCCTTTGGCCTAATCCAAAAGAATCCAAGAAAATGCGAAGCCTCCCATGCAAGGACATGATAGTGATCGATCGCCTGATATATATCTCGCATGTTCGTCGTTCTCAGGTGTTTTTTTGAATTTGGGAGACCAAAACGCCTCCATCAAGGTCGACGGGTAGTCCTCATTTAAAGGGGTAAGAGGGTACCACTTCGTCTCCCTATCAAGAAGAGCGTAATGACTGTTCGTCCAAACTCCAGTCCATCCATCATGAGAGAACAACCACTCAGATGGAATCCCTCCTCTCGGAGGAGGCAACAACTTAGCTTCGAAAATAGGAGCCTTTCCTTTCTTCCAATGAACACTTTCCACTCTTTCGACATCTCTTGATTCTTCTCCCGACTCGGTCCCTATCAAGATTCGATGATAAAGCGACTTGCCTCTGCTCGTACAAACCTAACAAAAAGTCCCACCAGAAGTCGCAGCGGTAACCTCACTGATTGAGGGATGGGCCAGAGAAACCGGGAAATTTGATGCGCCGCAAGTCTCGAACACACATACTTGTACATACAAGCAACTAAAATGAGGGAAATCTTCTTACCTTCAACACTTTCGGTCGAACCAATGGGGGCATAATGACCCTCACCTCTCTCCCAATCAAGGAAAGATCACTTTTTCCCCGTTGTTTCTTCGAAGCCACCCTCTTCTCAGCTAACTTCTCTCTAGCCACTTCCCGAGTGTCGGATGATGCTCACAACCCTTCGGTCATGGTCTCGCTACCTTCGGGCCGAATCATACGCTCTATCACGTTTGGATCGAAGTATTGAAATAACGAGAGACACTGACCCTCGATTCGTGCTTTGTGATCGCTGAGATTACCAAAAAGTGTCTTCACTTTTTTTACCTTGCATTCCACTGGCACGGTGCCGATCCCCCAACCACTCGCGTAGGAACCCATCAGGAACTTTGTTTTCCAATATTTTATCTTATTCTCAAGACCCACTAAATGGATCTTGGAACCAGCGACAACTGAACATAGCCATCCCTGTCGATTTGGAATGAGAAGAAATGGTTGAACAATTAGATCGAAAAAGAGATCTTCATCCTTCAGTAAAAGAGGACGAAGGTCGTTATGGAAGTCACGGAGTTGAAAAGAATTTGGGTAGGAACAATCCTAGTTTCGTACAAAATGGCAGGCGAAAACCCATTTTAAACTGATTTTTATAGAAAATCAAATCCGGAGAAAAATGACCGAATTTGGATAGAAGGTTCGGAAAAGTAGAGGCTCTGAATCTTCCTCTCGTTTGCTGCAGAAAGAATCGGGACTTCCGAAGCTGGGATCAACCCAAACGATTTCTTGGACAACTTTCGCGCTATACGGTCCGTAACAACGCACGTGAGAGGAGAGGGAAGAAGAGGAATAAAGAGAGGTGAAGAGTCATAGAAATTAAACATCATAATATGCGAGCCCCACACACACACACACACACACATATATAT
>NW_018228747.1:0-383 GCF_001263595.1 Phalaenopsis equestris
AGCATCTGTGATAGACTCCCTTAAAGCAATTATATTAGCCAAACCTTCACGTTCCTGATCTCCAAATTCATTAGTCTACATCATCCTCAGGTAATGAATTCCCACCCACAATTTCAGAAGTTTGCCCGAAAACATTCAGTTCGTCATTGTCAGCCATACTAAAGTCTGTACCTGATCGTGAAGAATGTCTTCGGATGAAGTTATGTAGTATCATTGTTGCAACCACAATATGCACCTGTTTTTGAAAAGGATATGACGACATATCACGTAGGATGACCCATTTCTTTTTTCAAACCCTAAATGTTCTTTCAATTATCTCGCGTAAAGATGCGTTTATTAAATATTTTTTTTCTGCCACGGACGGTGTCACTTGCTATCTCAAA
>NW_018228748.1:0-4637 GCF_001263595.1 Phalaenopsis equestris
GTGACTACCCACTGGTAGGCGAGGACCTTACTGCTCTGGCCAGCCACCTCAAAAGTAAAAGATTTACATACATGTCACTCAATCTTTATGTATTGACGCTTACCACTCCATAGCCAGCCATCTTGTTCCCTCCAATCGACAAACCCACCGGTTAGCAACCCAGTTGGCCGACCATGTGCCGATCAACTTGCATCTAACCACGACACTTCCCTCTGCATAGGTGGAGGAAATTAGAGCACATGACTTTGCTAAATGAGATAAAATATTGAATAAAAGAAATATAAATAAAATATTGTAATATTAGAATTAGTGTCTTCGAAGAAACAACAGAGTTGTAGAGAAGCAAGGTATGGCTGGATGGAGAGGAAGTTAGGAGACGGCCGAACAAAAGTTTGACGGTCGATCGAAAGGTAGCAGAGTGACGGGCTTGGGCATGCCAAAATACTGAAATAACATATACTGATCTCCTTAAATCAAGGGTAAAGATGTAATTTATTTAGGACCTCCTATCATCTTTAAATAGAAGCATCCTTTTATGTGAAAAGGGGGGCTTTTTGAGATCCTTCACTTATAATAGATATTTTTAATGATCTAAAATGGGTTCGTGAGATCGAGAAAACCTTGTTCGCCCTGATGGGACAAGTATGTTTCTCTTCTTATCATTTCTTTTTTTTCTCTCGGATGTTGGACTTTATTCCTTGGGCATGATCCAAAGAATAGATTTGGATTCAACATTTTTTTTGTGTGGTGAGCACGGATTGTGCCATCAACAAAAAGATAGAAAAGACCGAGGAAAAACTCTTCCAAGAGACACTCTTAGCAAAAAGCTCGCAAAGGGAAGCAAGAACAATAGATTTAGAAGCCAAACACGTTCCCAAATAAATTTAGCGAATACTCGGGAACTCGAATTCTTAGGTACATGAGGGATGACCGATGCTCATATTACTGTTAGCGCTGAAGCCCGATAGGAACTGCTCCCGCTCGGTCGCGCCTGCTTCCTGTTCCCGCCTCCCTATTCCTGATCGTAAAAGGTCGAGACCGCGACCTTAAGTTTTTGCAAACGTCTCTCGCTCGATCACGATACCTGTTCGCGCTCTTCCCACCTTTTTCGTTTCGCGAAACGTCACCGCCTCCCATCTCCTTTAAGTTGAGAATAGAGAGCATGGTTAGAAGAAGAAGAAGAAGAAGAAGAAGAAGAAGAAGAAGAAGAAGAAGAAGAAGAAGAAGAAGAAGAAGAAGAAGAAGAAGAAGAAGAAGAAGAAGATAAAGAAGATTGTTCTCCCTTGGCATCTTTTTGGTGACTTGTGGCATAAGAGAAATTTAGTTTATTTTTGTTGTAAGTTTATCTTATTCGGTGTATCTCGGTGTGGAGAGAGAAGAACAAAGAGAGAAGAAGAGAGAGTAACAAAGTGAGAGATTCCTCTTGTAAGTCGAGGTGATCGACTGGTGTAAGTTCCTCAAGTAGTAAAATCCTTTGCAACTCTGTGGATGTAGGGAATTTGCCGAACCACGTAAATCTGTGTTCTTTTCTAGTATAATTTTTCTCGTTCTATTTTTTCACTTCGTTGATCATTCTCCTGTTTGGTTTATATATATACCACAACAATTGGTATATAGTTCATAACAATTAGTATCAAAGCTTTGTTAGGATTTGAGAAAGAATGATGGCTGCAGATGAAGTGAAGGTTTCAGGGATTGAGAAATTTGATGACACAAATTTTGTTTATTGAAGGATACAGATAGAGGACTACCTCTATGAGAAGAAACTTCATCTTCCGTTATTGGGGAAAAGACCTGAAAGGATGGATGATGTTGAATGAAATTTGTTGGATAGAGATCGACAAATTTTGAGGGTTATTTGATTGACCTTATCAAGGTTTGTTGCACACAACGTCGTCAAGGAGAGGACGACTACAGATCTCATGACAACCTTATCAAATACGTATGAAAAGTCATCGGCAAATAACGAGATGTACTTGATGAAAAATTTATTCAATTTGACGATGACAAAAAGTGTTTCTGTTGCTCAACACCTGAATGACTTCAATACTATCACGAATCAATTGTCGTCTGTTGAAATTAATTTTGATGATGAGATACGTGCGCTGATATTTTTGGTATCGTTGCCAAATAATTGGGAAGCCATGAAGATGACAATTAACAGTTCTGCAGGTAAATCTAAACTAAAATGTGATGATATTCGTGATTTGATTTCGGCCAAGGAGGTCCATAAGAAAGATTCTGGTGAGATCTCAGATATAAGTTTGGGACTAAATGTTGATTTCAGGAGATGACTTGATAGGAACTCAAATAAAGGGAGATCAAAATTAAAGTCTGTCCAGCAGACAACCTGCTAGAATTTAGGCAAAGCTGGCCACATAAAGAGGAACTGTAGGAATTCCAAGAATATGAAGAATAATAACGCAAATTTGGTATCTGAAGAAGTACAAAATGCACTATTGCTGGCAGTTCATAGTTTTGTTAATGATGGAAGTGAAGAGAAGAGTCAGCCCGGGGTACCCATTCCTATTGTTCCACAAATAGATGGTGGAGAACCATAGAGTTATGAAGAAATCTTGCAAGATGAAAGTTCGAGCAAGTGGGAGGTGGTAGAACTTATACCAGGGAAGAGACATTACACAACAAGTGGGTACCAGGTGAAGACTGAGTGTGATGACAGTAAGAGGTATAAGGATAGAATTGTTGGAAGATGCTTTCAGCAGAGGCAGAATATTACTCATGAAGTGAGAGTTGTAAGCAGAGACATGAGTAATCTAGGAAATAGCTTGGAGATGCGAGGCTATTTGGACCCTGATGATATATTGACTGAGGGTATTACTCTTGAGAAACTCAAGTTGTGCGCAACTTCAGTTGGTCTTCTAAAGTGAAGACAAGGGCATTGAGTTGCAGATGTGGAGGATTCATGGTGGAGGATTCATGATGGAAGATTCATGTTTGAAGAAAAGGGCGACACCGCCAATGGAGGTGTATTGGTCTCCAAGTGGGAGATTGTCAGCGTTGGAGCCCGATAGGAACCGCTCCTGCTAGGTCGCGCACGCTTCCCACTCCCGCCTTCTTGTTCCCGACTGCGAAAGATCGCGACCGTGGCCTTAAGTTTTCACAAACGTCTCCCGCTCGATCACGATACCTGTTCCCGCCTCTCTTCCCACCTCTGTTGTTTCACAAAACGACGCCGCCTGCCATCTCCTTTAAGTTGCAAACAAAGAGCACGGTTCTCCTTTGAGTTTCTAAGTCACGGTTGGTGTTTTTTTTTGGGTTTCCTCAGGATAGAAGGAAAGAAAGTGCAAGCAGTAGTTTCTTGCGGTGAAGGAAGAAGAAAGAAGAAGAAGAAGATTGTTCTCCCTTGGTCTCTTCTTGGTGGCTTGTGGTAGAAGAGAAATTGGGTTTATTTCTCTTGTAAGTTTATCTTCTTCGGTGTATCTCCGTGTAGAGTTTCTTCGGTGTATCTCGATGCAGAGAGAGAAGAACAGAGAGAGAAGAGAGAGCAACGAAGTGAGAGATTCCTCTTGTAAATTGAGGTGATCGACTAGTGTAAATTCTTCAAGTAGTAAAATCCTTTGAAATTCCGTGAACGTAGGCAATTTGCTGAACCACGTAAATCTGTATTATTTTCTAGTGTCATTTTTCTCGTTCTATTTTTTCACTTCGTCGATCGTTCTCCTATTTGATTTATATATATACGATATCAACTGGTATATAGTTAGATAGATATATACATATAAATAGATAGATAGATAGATAGCTATGTATGAATGTTTGTAATGTAAAAAGAGAATGAGAAGATACATTGGTTATATTACATTCTATATAAAATTTTCCTTTTTGTCCTGTTACAAGTCAACTATACTATAGTCAAGCAAGTCAGGCCAAACTCAAAGTAAAGTAGATTTAAATAAAAAAAATTTCAGTCCTACTTTGGCTTAAATCATAGAAACAATTTCCTGAAATACTAATTTAAGGTTATCAACATCAACACACTCAACCATGCATTCATTGGATGCACACCAACTTGCCGTTCTGGTTTGCATTGAACTTCTTTTTTTGTTCTGTTCTTTGCAACTACATAATTTTTACAATTTTTTGCTGATATTAAATTTTTAAGAAGTAATTTTATGTGATCCTGCACTTAGGCAATCATAGAACTGCAGGTGGCAGAGTCAAGAGATTCGATTGACCACTCTGCTTTATCACCTTTAATAATTGAGGAATGGAAATGTCTCACATCTTTTTCATGTTTTACGGATATATCCTTCTAATTGTCTCCATGAAGTCTAGTAAGAGAGAAGTACAAAATTTAATTTTAATGTTTTTTATTTATAATGTTTTTGCTGAAGTTTTTATTTATGGTAATTAATGTTATGAAACTTTATTTATTTATAGTTTACCATTTATTAATTGTAGAATAAAAAATATATAATTTAGATTAGATAAAAGTTTTAACTTTGATTATGAATTATTTGTTTGTTTATAGTCTATTATTTAATAATTATAGAACAAAAAAAAAATTATTTTATGCAATTTTAATATATTTTAAATATTTCGATTTTTTGAATTTTATGTTAATATTAAAGTAAATTAAATTAAATTAAATTCTAGTTAATTTAAATTTTATTAGA
>NW_018228749.1:0-6384 GCF_001263595.1 Phalaenopsis equestris
CGAATATGCATTGATTATAGAAAATTAAATCATGCTGGATAAACTAGCTAGACATAAATACTTTTGCTTTTGGATGGATATACTAGTTATCACCAAATACAAATATTTCTTGAGGATCAAGAGAAAACAAATTTTACCAGTCCTTATGGTACTTTTGCTTTTAAAAGGATGCCCTTTGGTTTATGTAATGCCATTGCTACATTTCAAAGATGTATGATGGCAATTTTTTGTGATTTAATTGAAAAAGGGATTGAAGTATTCATGGATGATTTTTTAGTATTTCGAACTTCATTTGACTCATGTTTAGAGCATTTATCTAAAGTTCTTAAGTGCTGTGAAGAAACAAATTTAGTCTTTAATTGGGAAATAAGCCAATTTATGGTAGCAGGAGGAATTGTATTAGGTCATTAAATATCAAAAAATGGTATGGAAGTAGATCCTGCTAAAATTAAAATGATCGCTAATTTACCATATCCAACAATTCTAAGGGAAATTAAAAGTTCAATAGGACATGTTGGATTTTAAATGTGATATAATAAAGACTTTTCAAAGATTGCTAAGCCTTTATGCCATTTTCTGGAGAAAGATGCAATTTTCAATTTTGATGAAGAATGCCTATAAGCTTACAATTTATTTAAGGAAAAACTAATCACTGCACCAATTGTAGTTTCACTAAACTGGGGAAAACATTTTGAATTAATGTGTGATGCTGGTGATTATGCTATAGGAGCTGTTTTAGGACAAAAAAATGATAAAATTTTTGAGGTAATTTAGTGTGCTAGTAAAACTCTTAATAAAACTTAAATGAATTATACAACAACTGAAAAAAATTTATTAGCAATAGTATATGCTTTCGATAAATTTAGATCATATTTAATTGGAACTCATTGTGTAGTGCATACAGATCATTCTGCTATTAAGTACTTAATGAAATAGAAGGATGCTAAACCTAGACTTATAAGATGGATTCTTCTTTTGCAAGAATTTGATTTTGAAATAGTAGATTGAAAGGTGACTGAAAATCAAATTGCTAATCATTTGTTCAAGCTTGAGTTAGAAAAACCACTCAGTTTTAAAAAAGAAATTAATGAACATTTTCCAGATGAAAAACTGTTCACTAATAATGAGTGGCGTGTTCCGTGGTATGCCGACATTGTGAACTTTATTGTTAGCGATATTATACCCTATGGAATGACATACCAACAAAAGCATAAATTTATTTCTGAAGCTAAGACTTATTTTAGGGATGACCCATTTTTATATAAATAAGGAAATGATCTAATTATTGATAGATGTGTACCATTAGAAGAAACTTATGAAATTATCCAAAAATATCATAATTCTGATTTTAGGAGATGTTTTGGTGTTGATAAAATAACATACAAAATTTTACAATCTGGATTCTATTGGCCTACAATTTTTAGAGATGTTAATACTTATATCAAAACTTGTGATAGAAGTCAATGAGTAGGCAATCTTTCTAGAAGAAATGAGATGACCCTCAATTTTATGCTACAAGTTGAAATATTTGATGTTTGGGGATTAGATTTCATGAGACAATTTATACTATATTTCAAAAATTTATATATTCTGTTAGCAGTGGACTATGTATCCAAATGGATAGAAGCTGTTTCTTTACCTCGATGTGATGCTCAAAGTGTTGCAAAATTTTCAAAAACAAACATATTTTGTAGATTTGGGATGCCAAGAGTTATCATTACTGATGGGGAAGTCATTTTATAAATGCCATAATGGAGAAGTTAATAAAAAAATTTCTTATAAATCATAGGATTACTACTGCTTATCATCCTCAGACAAGTGGTTCAGCTGAATGATCCAATTAGGAAATTAAAAGAATTATAGAAAAATTTGTGAATCCAACAAAAATGGATTGGTCAATCAAACTTGACTATGCTTTGTGGGCTTATAGGACTACATACAGAACTCCTATAGGAATATCCCCTTATAGGCTAATATTTGGGAAGGCTTCACTTACCAGTTGAACTTAAGCATAAAGCATATATGACGATTAAAGAGTTTAATTATAATTTGAAAGATGTTGTGGAGAAAAAAATTATTGCAATTAAATAAGCTTGAAGACATAAGGAATGAAACTTATGAGAGTGCCAAGATTTATAAGGAAAAGATGAAGATTTGGCATGATCGAAGGATTCTTACTAAAAAATTTCAGCAAAGGAAGCAAGTTTTACTATACAATGCAAGGTTAATATTATTTCCAGGCAAACTTAAGTCGAATACTTAAGTCTAGATAGATTGGCCCATTTGTTGTGATAAAAGTTTATCCTTATGGAGCTGTGGATATTAAAGATCTTAAGTTTGAAAAAATATTCTAAGTTAATGGACATAGACTGAAACCTTATTTTATAGGGGATCAACATAAACTTAATGATGAAATGATGTTAGGTCAACCAGAATAAGCGCTGCTTACGTCAGGCTGACGACGTAAAACCAAGTGCTTTGTGGGGGGCAACTCATAATTATCAGAGTGTTTCTATTTTGATTGTTGTTTTGTGTGTGATTAAGAAAATTGGGGTAGTATTTTTGAACTATTATGTGTTAGTAAAGATTTTAAGACTTTATTTAGTGACCAAGACATGTTAAAATGAGAATTTGGATGTTAAGTTGACTAGTACAAAAATGTGCACTGGTGCTTAAGCGCCAGATCCGACGCTTAAGCACGACAGTTTAAACATATGTGTGAAATTAATATTCTAGAAGGTGTAACCGTCAATTAGTTTGTAAAAACATGCCAAGGCAGTTTCTGAACGTGTCTAGGAGTTATTTGAAGGATTTAGGCTTATAAATAGAAGGGTTTTTTAAGGAATTCCACATCAGATCATTTTTAGCCCTAAAAGTCTAAGAGAAAGTGAGATTTAGAGAAAATGTTTTCATGGGAGATGGATTTGAAGAAGAAGGAAGCAACCATGAGGAAGAGGCCATGAGGTCAAAGTGCACAAGAGATGTATAACAGTTTCTTAGCCGTTAGTATTGAAGGGATATGAGAGAAGATAAAAAAAATTTAGAATACTATGGCTTTATTGGAGACCAAGTTTTTCAGTTTTTCAAATTTTTTTTTCAAAGTTTTTAATTTTAAAACTAAAATTCAAATAAAATTGTAAGTTAAAAATTTCTGTCACAATCCCCGACAACGGCGTCAAAAACTTGACCCAACCCGTACTTACGCATTGTTTTAATCTCCTTAATTATGCCAGAAAATGTGTCTCAATTTATATTTAGCAGCCAGTGTGAACACTTGCAATGATTTAAATTTAAGTTTAGTGTTAGAATTTGTGTGTTAGAAGTTATTATTTTCAAGTGTTTAGTGTTTAAGTTTTATTTTTAGTATTTATTACTTCTTATATGTGTTTAATTTTGAAATGATTATTATGTATTTGTATTTAGCAAAGTTTTCTCATTCAGAACTATTTTGAGTGAGAATTAAGTGTTTAAAGGTATTTGTACTTATTTGTGAATTAATATAAGTTTGTTTGTGTGAAAATTTCTGTTATTTTTAGCCGCAAATTGAAATAGTTATTATGGAGAATTTTGAGAGAGATGAGAGTTATAGGAAGTTTAAAATAGTCATTTAAGTGCTATGAGACCCATTTAAGTGCTATGAGATAGGTAAATAGTGCATTTTATTTTAATTTAAAAATTTTGAAAATCGTGCACTGGAGCCTAAGCGCCAATTTAAATAATTTAAAAATTTTGAAAATCGTGCACTGGAGCCTAAGCGCCACATCTCGCACTTAAGCGAGAGCCAACCTAAGAAGCAGGCGCTTAAGCGCCATTTACCCCCGCTTAAGCGCCGGTTCACACAAACCGGTTCGCGAACGGTTAAAAGTGAAATTTATGTCCAAAAATCACCATAATGCCACTGTCACCTTCACCCTCTCGAGTTTGCAATTTTTGAGGGCTAGGGCACATATAAAGTGAAAATTTCTTGGTGGAATGAAGTGAAATTTGCTAGATCCAAGTTCCTTGAGGTAAGAGCTTTACTTCTATGCAAAAATTTTGGATTTTAACTATGTATTTTGAGCACATTTGGGGAAATTCAAAAATTCACTATTCATGGTGAAAAATGAGAAAAAAATCTATGGGAAATTGCATGGGAAGTGTAGTTTATACTTTGGAAGTTTAGTTTAGTAATTTATACTTGATTTTTGAAGTTATTTTTGGAATTTATAAAATTTGTAGAATGACACCAAGAATGAAGAGGAACAAAGAAAATAGCCCTTTCGATTCCATTAAATTTGTTAGTTCGAAGGCTCAAGATCGGTGCAGTGATGTGTTGCAATCATGAAAACTTATTCAAGAGCAGTGTTTTAGAAATCTAGGTGGAGACGTAAAGGATTTGATTGTTCACTGATAGTGGGAACGATTTCGTTGTTTCTCTGCTGTGACGGTTATTTCTGTTGTTAGGGAGTTCTATGTAAACCTCTCTGTGGCTGAAGACAATAGAGTCAAGGTTTGTGGAAAGTTGCTACCTTTTTCACTGGAGGTAATCAACCTGTTTTATCATCTACCACCTGATACATTATGTTTTTATGCAAATTATAGTTCGACTGAAGTAGAGTTAGACAAGATTATTTCTTACTTAACTATTGGAAGAAGACTTTGGAAGATCACTAATGAGAAGAGAGTCAACTTCCGAACTTTAAAGTTAAGTGCACCTTCAAAGGCCTGACCCTATTTTATTTCTACTCATCTGCTACCAATAAATCATCTCAGTGAAGTGACCAGAGAGAGCAATTTTAAATTATTGTATCCAGGAAGGAAAGCTAATCAACATAGGAACTTTGATTTATCAAATTATCATCAGTTCTGCCACTACCGTTATTACTGTAGGTTTGAGATTTGCTTCCTTGATCTTTTCTTTGTGTGAGCAGGTAGGAGTTAAATATGATAGCTGAGAGGAAGTGTTGTTACCTATAAAGCCCATCACTAGGGTGAATGTGAAGACTTATTCTGAGCTTTCTATTTTTGGCTGGAGAGGAGGATTTTCTAGGAGTTATGGAATGGAGATGTCTGCTGCTTCTACATTTGTTGCTTCTACATCTAGACCATCAACCTCACGTGATTAGAATGTTTGTGAGTTTTTTCTTATGTTGAGATTGTAAAGTCAAGTTAGTGTGTTAGTTTTCTTTTTTTTTTATACCTACTGTTTATATGTCTATTGAATCTTTACATGTTGAATTGAAATGAAAATATTTAAAAATTTGATCAAAATTAATTTACTCCTGTTTTTAGTTTTATACTTTTATCATTAGGGTATAAAAATTCCTGTTGGCAGTCATTTTAATTTTTATTCCTGCTTATATATATTTAATGTTAAACTGTTTAATCTGTTAAAAATTTAAGTTTGGGGGGGGGTGAAAAATATTTTCAAAACTTTAATTTTATTTGTTCTCAAATGAACTACAAGTGAAATTGATTTGAAAAGAAAAAATTGATCTTGTATATGAAGTTTTATTAGGGAAGTAAATTTTGATTTTAGAAATGAGTAAGAGAATTTAGTTGAAATTTTGAGTAGTGAAGAAAAACTTTAAGTTAAAAGTTTTTAGTGTAGAAAATGATTAATATAAGTAACTATCTTTAGTAAGAAACATTATATTTTTTAAAAAATTTAGAAATTTAGACATTTATTTTTAATACTTAAATTTCTTTTATGAAAAATAATTTTTAAAGCTATTATTATATTTATAAGTAAAGGTTTTGTATCAAGGCTTTGCTTTAGGAAAGGAAAAGTAGAATTCAAAATTAATAAAGGCCTATCCAGATATAGTAATCCTTGCCTAAAAAAAAGAAAAAGAAAAAGAAAAGAAAAATAAAAGAAAGAGAAAAAGAAGAAGAAGAAGAAGAAGAAGAAGAAGAAGAAGAAAAAGTGAGGGAGGAGAAGCATGAGGATTATTGCCTAATAAAAAATTGGTTCTACATTTGATCTTTTTAAAGTATACGACTTTAGAAAATTTTAAGCATATAGATATAATATAGTAAGTAAATTTATTCTTAATTAAAATTTTTAATTTGAGATAATAAAAGAACTAAATTCTAAATTTGGAAGACTTACAATATTTTTGAATTAGATAGGAACTCATATTTTCATCTTTCTTAACATTAAAAATTTCTAAACGTTAAGTTGGTCTCATTTATTGAATATTTTTTCTAAATTGGACTACTATAATTTTAAATTAAAATTTTAGTAACTCCTAAAGAAACTCATATATATATCATACATATTTAGTTTTTAAAGATTGAAGTGTCACTTGGGGACAAGCATTATTTTAAGTGTTGAGGATTTTGATATGCCTAAAATATATAGTGTTTTTAGACACATTTTTATATCTATTTTTGAGATATTGC
>NW_018228749.1:6420-19015 GCF_001263595.1 Phalaenopsis equestris
CTATATTGCGCTTTAATGGAAGCTATTTTTTTGTTTTTCTTTCAGGTACAGGTAAAAAGGTGAAAAATGCTTAAAGAAGTGAAAAATAATAAAATTTGGAACAAATAGGTGAAAAATGTGCGAAAGTGTTTTGGCGCCTAAGCACCAGATCCAGCACTTAAGTGTCGGTTAAACAGAGAAGGTCATGCTTAAGAGCCAGAGGCCCCTCACTTAAGCGCCAGAGGCAGTTATTGGATGAGTAAATTCAGTTTTTATGAATTTTAAAGAGGTTTTTGAGGCACCTATTGGCATAATAGGTGATTACAACCACCATGGTCGAAAATTATTATGAAAGGATGCATCTCTTAGGGAAATAAATTGAACCAATACACATTTTGAAGTGATACCAATGCAAGTTTTGGAGAATTATAAAAGAAGGAAGATTGAGACTTTGAAAGGGGTCTTGAAAATACTGGGAAAGTTTTCAAAGTTCTAAAATTAGGGAGTTAGTTGGAGAGATTTTTAGGCACCACATATTTATTCTTTTTATTTTAATTTTATATTGAGAGTGTTGTAAAAGAGAAGAGATTCAAAGGAACTTCAAGTGTTTGGTGGAGGACTTGAGATAAGTTTTTATCTTTGGTTTTAGACTACTTTTTATTTTAATTGAGACTTTTTGTTGGTTTGACAAAGATTTTTACTTTTAAACTAAAGTGTGGCTTTATTTTCTCCATGGATTACGAGTAGTTTTCTTTATCTTTCTTCTTAAAATGATAAATAATTAAGCGTTGGATGGAAGTTGTGGAGAGTATTGACCTTTAATATTGGAAGAAGTTGTGATGATTTAAATCCATGTACTTTATTTACTTCTTGATTTGGCCAATCTAAATGTTAAATTTTTTTGGGAGAACATGTAAGAACCGGGCTGAAATTGTCTCAGTCAACAATTAGAAAGAATCACATGAGGTTGTATAAATGAGAATGTAGTTCATATGATTGAGTGCAAAAAACTATAGAAATATTCATTGAAGGGTGTAGAGTTAGAGAATTTTAAAGTGACAAGTTAAATCCCTCAAATTGGTTTATTATTTTATGTTCTGATACAACATGTTAGCCCCCAAGTGGAGGGAATTGAGGGAACTCTAGAGTTAGAGCTAGTATCATCCTTGCCTAGCCGGTCTTCAAAACTATTCAAGCTTTAAATTAGCCAATATTATTTATAGCATCCTATTAAGGGTAAAGAATATTATTGCTCCTATTTGGTACAACACAATTTGCATACTTCCACAATAGAATTTCCGAATTTCTATACTTTTTACTGATTCATGCTAAGTTGAGATATTTTCATATTTAGTTCTTTTTTCTACAAAACCCCAAGTTATCTTTTTAAGTTTGTTCTATTTTTGTCAAAATATTAAAATTATCAAAAATATTTAAACTTTCTTTACTGCAAAAACGTCTTTAGTTAAATAATTGTCTTTTTAAAAATTGAAATTTTTCTAAAAAGTGCATATTGCATATCTTCCCTGTGGGTTTGATTTTCAGGTCTTAATCAAAATATCCTATATTACTTGATAATGATACGTATACTTGCATAGTATCCTAATATATATATATATAAATTAAAAGTTAAATTCTTATTTTTCTTAAAGATCAAGTTTTTAGTTTTGTTACCAAATAAGGAAATATAACTGAAAAATATAATCAGAATTATTGTTATACTGATGCTTATAAGTAGTTTCTGGATCAGACGCAAAAAAACTTTTGCACCTTTTTTGCATTTTATCTCCAAACTTGATCCTTTTCACTCTTTTTAGCATTTTTCACCTTTTTACTTGTACATGAAAGAAAAACACACAAATAACTTTTATTAAAGTGTAATACTCAAAAATGGGTATAAAAATATGTCTAAAAGACTTTATATTTTAGGTGTATCAAAATCCCCCAAACTTAAAATGTTACTTATGCTCAAGTGACACTTTAATATTTGAAAACTAAATAAGTATGATATGTATATGAGTTTCATTAGGAGTTACTCCAATTTAGAAAAAGTATTTAGAAAATAAGACCAACTTAAAGTTTAGAAATTTTTAATGTTAAGAAATATGAGAATATGTGTCGACACTATTTTAGTTAAGGAGTTGCCTGTTCGAAGCTTTCGGTCACCGGAATCAAAATCCCGTTGCCCGCTTCAGAAAGTAATTTACATAAAGTTTAGAAAAATATTAAATCAAACTGACCCCATATTTTTCATAGTTTAAATGAAGGAGCATTATACCTCAAACCCTGTATCTACCCCGAAAGATAAACACAAGACTTAAGGGTGAGGCTCGATCAAATAAACTAAGAAACATATGACATCCGTTTGGTTTAGAAAAAATATAAAATCAAATTGATCTCATCTCTTTTATAATTTAAATGAAAGAGCACTACACCTCAAGCCATGTATCTATCCCGAAAGATAAACACAAGAATTGAAGGTGTGACTCGATCAAATAAACTAAAAAATATATGATATCTATTTAGTCTGCAAAAAACATTTTATTTATAAGCTGAAAAGTTCCCCTATTTAATGCAATGAATTAAAAAGGGTTTATATTAAACTGAGTTTAAAAAAGCTTCCTATAAGGGCAATCCCCTGCAGTTAATTACATCTTAAATGACTGAAATCACTCAAGAAAACTCTCAATAAAAATCAGGGAATATTATCTTCAACGTGGTCAAAAAGATAAGACTTTTCAACAAAATCGGACAAAGAGGTGTGAAAGGGGAATGTTTCAAGTTTGAAACATTTATTGTAGAATCAAAAGGAGGAAGAACTAGAGGATGTCACATATACGATGGAGAGCTTTGGTGACTTCCCAGTCTATTCTATTATTTAGCTTCTGTTTTAAGGAGAAATTATTTGAGTGTTTCATCCTGTCAATTTTATTTGTTTAGGGGTTAAATTTGTGTGAAAGGATCACATAAATAGCTTGGAAGATATGAGGATTTAGGTCGTGATGAATGACACCCTCAGAATCCTAAGACGAGTTAGGGCTTAGATTGTACAGCAGAGCTATGAAAGGCCTAAAGATGAGCTGAGGATTTATGTTGCTTAAGTAAACCACCTCAAAATCCTATGGCTTGGTCATTTAATTCTAAGGAAGGAATGATTTAGCTGATGTAGACAGGTTTTGTTGTTTGAAGATGGCCGTGCTGCCCACTGTGCAAGCTCCAAGCTCCTTGTCGTGACGAGTTTAAGTTTCCTAATGTGTCAGATTATGATGTCAAATTAGATGGCCCTATGGGTATAGTTATTTAAATATTATGGGGCATGTTAAAATTGATTAAAGCGACACCAGTTAAGATCCTATGGTTCCCTCGTTCCTGTATCACTATTTTTTTATCGGATTCACTTAGTCCAAATGAACTTACTAAACTCAACTTAATAAGTTCCATACTTTCATTTACACCATGGAAAATCTTGTTAGCAACTATAGGTTACCTCCTCCGAGGTATTCCCGATCATCCGATAGAGACGTCTTAAGTTAGTTGCAATTGTTGTTTGTGTGATATTTGTGATTAAATTTTTAGTTGTCTTATGTTTTGGTTATTGTGGTGGTGAATTTTATCTTAGTTGATTTTAGTTTTAGTTTTTGTTTTGTGGCTATCCTAATAGTTTTAGGTTTTCATGCAGGGTTACATCATTTTTTAACATGCAAGTTTTATAAGTATGAAAGTATAGTACAGAAAGTACAAGAGAAAATTATATTGTAAACTGTAAAAGTGTACTTGGCGAGTCTTCTAGTTCCACCACCTAAAAGGTTTGTACTTACAAGATATGTAGATAATATTATATGGAATTTAAATTGCATGAGTAGATGAAGGTTTAGCTACCAAACTCCAAGTTATGATTTAGTTGAATCTTGGAAGATCCTAGTGGATAATCCTACAACAAAATATGGCAAGTCCATTTTGTCCTTCAGAATGTCTAATAGTTTGCAAAATGTTCAAGGTGTGACCCTATATCACTTTGAATATATCTTGAAATATCGTGAGTTCATTTTGATCTTATCATATTGTTCCAATAATCATCCGAGGTTGAGTGTGACTACCTCGTTACTTAGTAAAACTTGACAACTTAATTATCCTGAAGATATGATACTCAATTGGTCAATTGATGTTTCACTTAAGAGTTATGTGGATGTGTACCCTTAAGGCAAGTTTAAGTCAATTAAGATTGTGATGCCCATAAGTAAAGTTGGACTTGGAGTGTTTAAAGATATTGAGTATCAACCCAATTATCTTCTAAATCAAATCAATTGAGCTTAGATATTGAGCCTAGGTCACTACCAAGCCCTTAACAATCATAATGGGGAATTCGGTGAAGGTTAAGATTTTAGTTGAAGTGACATGTATTTTCATTTAAAGATCACACTATCATCAATTTTGGGCTTAAGGAAAGTAAATTATCATCCTTTTAGCTTAAGCCTCTCACTTAAGAAACTTTTGATATTAGTTGATTTCCAAATCATAAAGATTGTGGGGGGGGGGGGGGGGTTATTAATTAAGCGTTGGATGGAAGTTGTGGAGAGTATTGACCTTTAATATTGGAAGAAGTTGTGATGATTTAAATCCATGTACTTTATTTACTTCTTGATTTGGCCAATCTAAATGTTAAATTTTTTTGGGAGAACATGTAAGAACCGGGCTGAAATTGTCTCAGTCAACAATTAGAAAGAATCACATGAGGTTGTATAAATGAGAATGTAGTTCATATGATTGAGTGCAAAAAACTATAGAAATATTCATTGAAGGGTGTAGAGTTAGAGAATTTTAAAGTGACAAGTTAAATCCCTCAAATTGGTTTATTATTTTATGTTCTGATACAACATGTTAGCCCCCAAGTGGAGGGAATTGAGGGAACTCTAGAGTTAGAGCTAGTATCATCCTTGCCTAGCCGGTCTTCAAAACTATTCAAGCTTTAAATTAGACAATGTACTTTATAGCATCTCTAGTAAGGGTAAGGAATATTATTACTCCTATTTGGCACAATACAATATGCATACTTCCATAACCGAATTTCTATACTTTTTACTGATTCATGCTAAGTTGAGATATTTTCATATTTAGTTCTTTTTTCTACAAAACCCCAAGTTATCTTTTTAAGTTTGTTCTATTTTTGTCAAAATATTAAAATTATCAAAAATATTTAAACTTTCTTTACTGCAAAAACGTCTTTAGTTAAATAATTGTCTTTTTAAAAATTGAAATTTTTCTAAAAAGTGCATATTGCATATCTTCCCTGTGGGTTTGATTTTCAGGTCTTAATCAAAATATCCTATATTACTTGATAATGATACGTATACTTGCATAGTATCCTAATATATATATATATAAATTAAAAGTTAAATTCTTATTTTTCTTAAAGATCAAGTTTTTAGTTTTGTTACCAAATAAGGAAATATAACTGAAAAATATAATCAGAATTATTGTTATACTGATGCTTATAAGTAGTTTCTGGATCAGACGCAAAAAAACTTTTGCACCTTTTTTGCATTTTATCTCCAAACTTGATCCTTTTCACTCTTTTTAGCATTTTTCACCTTTTTACTTGTACATGAAAGAAAAACACACAAATAACTTTTATTAAAGTGTAATACTCAAAAATGGGTATAAAAATATGTCTAAAAGACTTTATATTTTAGGTGTATCAAAATCCCCCAAACTTAAAATGTTACTTATGCTCAAGTGACACTTTAATATTTGAAAACTAAATAAGTATGATATGTATATGAGTTTCATTAGGAGTTACTCCAATTTAGAAAAAGTATTTAGAAAATAAGACCAACTTAAAGTTTAGAAATTTTTAATGTTAAGAAATATGAGAATATGTGTCGACACTATTTTAGTTAAGGAGTTGCCTGTTCGAAGCTTTCGGTCACCGGAATCAAAATCCCGTTGCCCGCTTCAGAAAGTAATTTACATAAAGTTTAGAAAAATATTAAATCAAACTGACCCCATATTTTTCATAGTTTAAATGAAGGAGCATTATACCTCAAACCCTGTATCTACCCCGAAAGATAAACACAAGACTTAAGGGTGAGGCTCGATCAAATAAACTAAGAAACATATGACATCCGTTTGGTCCGCGGAACCATTTTATTTGCCGACAAGTTCCCCTATTTAATACAAAGAATTAAATAAGGTTTATATTAAGCTGGGTTTAGACAAGCTTCCTATAAGGGCAAGCCCCTATAGTTAATTACATCATAGATAACCAAAGTCACCTAAGAAAACTCTCAATAAAAATAAGGAAAATATTATCTTCAACGTGGTCAAAAAGATAAGACTTTTCAACAAAATCGGACAAAGAGGTGTGAAAGGGGAATGTTTCAAGTTTGAAACATTTATTGTAGAATCAAAAGGAGGAAGAACTAGAGGATGTCACATATACGATGGAGAGCTTTGGTGACTTCCCAGTCTATTCTATTATTTAGCTTCTGTTTTAAGGAGAAATTATTTGAGTGTTTCATCCTGTCAATTTTATTTGTTTAGGGGTTAAATTTGTGTGAAAGGATCACATAAATAGCTTGGAAGATATGAGGATTTAGGTCGTGATGAATGACACCCTCAGAATCCTAAGACGAGTTAGGGCTTAGATTGTACAGCAGAGCTATGAAAGGCCTAAAGATGAGCTGAGGATTTATGTTGCTTAAGTAAACCACCTCAAAATCCTATGGCTTGGTCATTTAATTCTAAGGAAGGAATGATTTAGCTGATGTAGACAGGTTTTGTTGTTTGAAGATGGCCGTGCTGCCCACTGTGCAAGCTCCAAGCTCCTTGTCGTGACGAGTTTAAGTTTCCTAATGTGTCAGATTATGATGTCAAATTAGATGGCCCTATGGGTATAGTTATTTAAATATTATGGGGCATGTTAAAATTGATTAAAGCGACACCAGTTAAGATCCTATGGTTCCCTCGTTCCTGTATCACTATTTTTTTATCGGATTCACTTAGTCCAAATGAACTTACTAAACTCAACTTAATAAGTTCCATACTTTCATTTACACCATGGAAAATCTTGTTAGCAACTATAGGTTACCTCCTCCGAGGTATTCCCGATCATCCGATAGAGACGTCTTAAGTTAGTTGCAATTGTTGTTTGTGTGATATTTGTGATTAAATTTTTAGTTGTCTTATGTGTTTTGGTTATTGTGGTGGTGAATTTTATCTTAGTTGATTTTAGTTTTAGTTTTTGTTTTGTGGCTATCCTAATAGTTTTAGGTTTTCATGCAGGGTTACATCATTTTTTAACATGCAAGTTTTATAAGTATGAAAGTATAGTACAGAAAGTACAAGAGAAAATTATATTGTAAACTGTAAAAGTGTACTTGGCGAGTCTTCTAGTTCCACCACCTAAAAGGTTTGTACTTACAAGATATGTAGATAATATTATATGGAATTTAAATTGCATGAGTAGATGAAGGTTTAGCTACCAAACTCCAAGTTATGATTTAGTTGAATCTTGGAAGATCCTAGTGGATAATCCTACAACAAAATATGGCAAGTCCATTTTGTCCTTCAGAATGTCTAATAGTTTGCAAAATGTTCAAGGTGTGACCCTATATCACTTTGAATATATCTTGAAATATCGTGAGTTCATTTTGATCTTATCATATTGTTCCAATAATCATCCGAGGTTGAGTGTGACTACCTCGTTACTTAGTAAAACTTGACAACTTAATTATCCTGAAGATATGATACTCAATTGGTCAATTGATGTTTCACTTAAGAGTTATGTGGATGTGTACCCTTAAGGCAAGTTTAAGTCAATTAAGATTGTGATGCCCATAAGTAAAGTTGGACTTGGAGTGTTTAAAGATATTGAGTATCAACCCAATTATCTTCTAAATCAAATCAATTGAGCTTAGATATTGAGCCTAGGTCACTACCAAGCCCTTAACAATCATAATGGGGAATTCGGTGAAGGTTAAGATTTTAGTTGAAGTGACATGTATTTTCATTTAAAGATCACACTATCATCAATTTTGGGCTTAAGGAAAGTAAATTATCATCCTTTTAGCTTAAGCCTCTCACTTAAGAAACTTTTGATATTAGTTGATTTCCAAATCATAAAGATTGTGGGGGGGGGGGGGGGGTTATTTTCATGATTTATTTAAATAGAAAATAGTGTTTTAATTACAAAAATTATTTTTATACTTTTATTAGACTCCTCTTAGTTTAGAGAAATTAGAGAATCAAATTTAATATTAGTGTGTTTTTTAGTTTATTTAATATAGTTATTTTAGTGAGGAAATATGATAAATTCATTTTTAAGCCTTCAAAATTTATTTTTAACTCAGAAAAATTAGGAAAAATGTACTAATGAATTATAAGTGATCAGGGGACATTCCAACTCATTTTGAATCATTTTTTATATTTTTAGAAATTTTGATTATTTTAATTATTTTTAATTTAAAGTATATTTTAAAAATGAAATATTTTCAGAAAATTAGATTTAATTTTTATAAAATGCCCCTGATTACAAGGAAGTCAGAAAAATAATTTTCATAATTTTTCTAATCATATCTAATTTAATATAATTATTTTCTATACTAAAAGCAAGGTTTCCTTAAAAATCCATTTTAATGTCTAGACTAAGTCAAATAATTTTGATATTTTACAGTGGGTAGATGATCCCTTGATACTGTTAATATGCAAAGTAAAACAATAATTCACATTAAATTTCACTTATATTTTTTTACTTTACAACGAAACCAAAAACTTGATCTTGAAGAAAAACAAGAATTTAACTTTTTATTTATATATATTTTATATATATTGGGATAGGATACTACGCAAGTATATGTGTCGTTATCAAGTAATATATGACTTTTTGATTAAGGCCTGAATATCGAATGCAAATGGAATGTATATAATATGCACTTTTAGAAAACTTTCTATTTTTAAAAAGACAATTACTTAAATTGAATATATTTTTAAATATTTTTGATATTTTGACAAAACAGTAACAACTTAAAAAGATAACTATAGTTTTGTAGATGAAAAGCACTTAATAAGAAAAATAACTTTCTTCTTATCATGAATCAGTAATAAGTATAGGAATTATGTTGTGGAAGTATGCAAATTGTGTTGTGCCAAATTGAAGTAATAATCTTCTTTACCCTTAGTAGAGTTGCTATCATGAACATTGGCTAATTTAAAGTTTGAATAATTTTGAAGACCGGCTAGGCAGGGAAGATACTAGCTCTCACTCTAGAGTTCACTTGATTCCCTCCACCTTGTGGGGCTAACATCTCGTACTAACATCTCGTATCAGAAGCTAAAACAATAAACCAAGTTGGGGGCTTTAAGCTGTCATTTTAAAGTCGTCTAACTCTGCACCCTTCAATGAATATTTTCCCATTTATTTGCACTCAAATCATTTGAACTATATTCTTATTCATACAAACTCATGTGATTCTTTCCAAATGTTGACTGAGACAATACCAGCTGGGTTCTTACATGTTCTCACAACATAGTTTAACTTTTGGATTGGCCAAATCAAGAAGTAAATGAAGTACATAGATTTAAATCATCACAACTTCTTCCATCAATGGAGATCAATACTCTCCAGAATTCCCATCCAAAACTTAATTACTTATCATTTTAAGAAAAATGATAAAGAAAGCTACACAGAATCCATGGAGAAAATAAAACCACACTTTATTTTAAAAGTAGAAATCATTGTCAAACCAACAACAAGTCTCAATTAAACCCAACAGTAGTCTCAAAGTAAAAAAATAAAAACTTATCTCAAGTTCTCCACCAAACTCTTGAAGTTCCTTTGAATCTCTTCTTTTTACAATCACTCAAAAAAAAATAACAAAAAGGATAAAATAAAAGTAAAAGTGGTGCCTGAAAATCTCTTTAAACTAACTCCCAAATCGATTAACTTCCAAAACTTTCCAAGTATTTTCAGGACTCTTTTTTAAGTCCTCTCTTCTTTCTTTTCTAGTTTTCCAAGAGGTGCATTGGAAGGTGCATTGGAAACTCTTCAAAGCATTGGAAACTCTTCAAAATGTGTCTAGATTCAATGTATTTCTCTAAGAGATGCATCCTTTCATGATAATTTTTATCCATGATGGTTATAACCACCGATTAATCCAATGGGTGCCTCAAAAACCTCTTCAAAATTCACAAAAACTGACTTTACTCTTCTAATAACTACCATTGGCACTTAAGCGCGGGACCTCTGGTGTTTAGGCAATGCCTTATCTGTTTACCCGACACTTAAGCGTCGATTCTGGCGCTTAGGCGCCAAAACTCATTTGCACATTTTTCACCTTTTTGCTCCAAATTTTATCCTTTTTTCACTCCTTTAAGTATTTTTCACATTTTTATTTGTATCTGCAAGAAAAACACAAAAATACATTCCATTAAAGAGCAATATCTCAAAAGTAGGTATAAAAATGTGTCTAAAAACACTATATATTTTAGGTGTATCAAAATCCCCCAAACTTAAATTGTTACTTGTCCTCAAGTGACACTTCAATCTTTAAAAATTACATATGTATGATATGTATATGAGTTTCTTTAGGACTTACTAAAATTTAGATTTAGAATATAACAGCCTAATTTAGAAAAAATATTCAGTAAATGAGACCAACTTAAAGTTTAGAAATTCTTAAAGTGAAGAAAGATGAAAATATGAGTTTCTATCTAATTCAGAAATGTATTGTAGATTTTCCAAGTTTAGAATTTAGTTCTTCTATTATCTCCACTTAAAAATTTTCATTAAAAATAATTTTACTTACTATATTATATCTATAAACTTAAGAGTTTCTCAAGTCTTATAGTTTAAAAAGATCAAATGTAGAACCAATTTTTTATTATGCACTAATCATCAAGCTTCTCCTTCCTAATTTATTTTTCTTTTTTTTTTCTTTTTCTTTTCCTTTTAACATATTTCTCTTTTTTCTTTTTGAGGCAAGGATTACTATATTTGGATAGGCCTTTAATGATTTTGAACTCCACTTCTCCTTTCCTAAAGCAAAGTCTTGATATAAGTCTTTTACTTATAAATATAATAATTGTTTTTAAAATTATTTTAATAAAAGAAATTTAAGTATTAAAAAAAAGCCTAAATTATCTAAATTTTTCAAAAATACAATTTTTCTTACTAAAGATAGTTACTTATATTAATCATTTTCTCATCTAAAAACTTTTTAATTTAAAGTTTTTCTTCATTACTAAAAATTTTAACTAAATTTTTTTACTCATTTCTAAAATCAAATTTTACTTCCCTAATATAACTTCATATACATAATCAATTTTTCCTTTTCAAATCAAATTCACTTGTAGCACATTTCAGAACAAATAAAATTCCTGTTCTTAAAAAAATTTTTACCTATCCAAACTTAAATTTTTAACCAATTAAATAGTTTAGCATCACATATATATAAGCAAGAATGAAAAATAAAAAAAAAATGCTAATAGGAATTTTAAACCCTAATGATACAAGTATAAAACTAAAAACAGGAGTAAAATTAATTTTTGATCAAACTTTCTATATTTTTATTTTTATTTTACTTTAACATGTAGAGAAGACTTCTAAAGAGTGGGTATAAACATAAAAGCAAAGATACACACTACTGACAAAGATACACACTAATAGACTTTTAAACAGTAGGTATAAAAGCAAACAACACACTAATATTATAAGAGAAAAATACAAGGCAGTAGTTTCTGAATTTCAAGTTATAAGACTAATCTAGTAAGATTTTCTACTTTATAACAGATATGAAATTAAGATAAGTTCTAAACTAACTAATCCACATCACCAAACACAAAACAACAGTTACTACCCTAAAATTTAAAAATAAAATACTAAATACCACAAATGTCATATAAACAATAAAACATAAAAGTCCAAAACACATTATAGTCCAAAACAACAGACAAATGCAAATATAACAAGCCCAGACCACATAGTTCATATCATATTACAATCATAAAATAAATCTCTCAGCTCTACTCTTCATCCTCAGAATCACCGCTATACCACTTTTCTGCAGGCTGATAATCATGATATTGAGAATATGGAGGAAATTGCACTCTTGGGTCACCTCTAATCAGGTTCTGCAAAGATGAGTGGAATTTCTATTCATAATCACTCTTCCTTCTATTGTAACTATTAATATGATCTGCAAAACACTCTAAATTTTGTACCTTATCAGCGGTAAAATTGATATTATCCAACATTATATGCAATAACTGATCTAGGGTGTCAGTAGAAACACCTCAAGATCTAGAAGCATGTGAAGTTGATGGTCTAGATGAAGAAGCAGCAGACGTTTCCATTCCATAGCTCCTGGAAAATCCTCTTCTCCAACCAAAAATCGAATGCTCAGAATTGGTCTTCACATTCACCTTCCTGATGGGCTTTAGAGGTAACAGAACTTCCCCCCAGCTATCATATTTAACCCCAGTCTGCTCGCACAAAGAAAAGATCAAGGAAGCAAATCCCAGACCTGCAGTTGTAACAACTGTAACAGAAATGATGATAATATGATAGATCAAAGCTCCAATGTTGATAAGCTTTCCCTCTTGAATACAATAGTTCAACATC
>NW_018228749.1:19128-39293 GCF_001263595.1 Phalaenopsis equestris
TTAATCTTCCAAAGTCCTCTCCGGTAATCCTCCAACGTTCTCTCTTAATAGTCTAGTATGAAATAATCTCGTCTAACTCCGCTTCAGTAGGAGTATAATTTACATAAAAATACAAAGTATCTGGTGGTAAAAGGTAAAACAAGTTGATTACCTTTGGCGAAAAAGGTACCAACTTTCTTTGAAACATAACTCGGTTGTCTTTAGCTTCAGGGAGACTTTCATAAAACTCTCTCTTAATAGAAATCACTGCGACAACAGAGAAACAACAGAACTGTCCCCACTATCGACGAATAATTAAATCTTCCACGCCTACACCCGGATTTCTAAAACATCGCTCCTAATTTAATTTTTGTGACTATAAAGTGTCACTGTACCTATCTTGAGCCTTCAAACTAACAAATTTACCAGAATCAAACGGGCCTTTAACTTTACTCCTCTTCATTCTTGGTGCCATTCTACAAATTTTATAAATTCTAAAAGTAACTTCAAAAATCAAGTCTAAATCACTAAACTAAACTTCCTAAAGCACAAACTAAACTTTCCAAGCAATTTCCGTAGATTTTTCTTCATTTTTCACCATGAATAGTGAATTTTCAAATTTCTCTAAATGTGCTCAAAATACATGGTGAAAATCCAAAATTTTTGCATTAAAGTAAAGCTCTTACCTCAAGGAATCAAAATCTAGTAAATTTTTATTGATTCCACCAAGAAATCTCCACTTAATGGTGTGCCCTAGCAATTAAAAATCACAATTTTGAGAGGTAGAAGATGACGGGAGGCATTAAAAATGGTGTTTCCAGACCAAAATTTCTTTTTTAACCATTTTCGAACCGATTTTCGTGAACCGGCACTTAAGCGCGGGTAAGTGGCACTTAGGCGCCTACCTCTTGGGTTAACTCGCACTTAAGTGCGATATGTGGTGCTTAGGCGCCAGTGAATTATTTTTAAAATCTTCAAATTTAAGTGAAATGCACTATTTTCCGAAGTAAACCACCCCTAAGTGGTCCCATAACACTTAATCGACTATTTTCAACTTTATATAACTTCCCTCTCTCTCAAAATTCTCCTTAATAACTATTTCAATTCGAGGCTAAAATAATAAAAAGTTTTCACAAGAACAAACTTATATTATCTCACAAAGAAGTACAGATACTATTGACCCTTAATTTTCACTCCAAATAGTCTCAGATGAGAAAATTTTCCTATGTACAGAACACTTAACACACATTCACAATTAAACACATAAGTGCACATATGTAACATAAATACTAACACATGTCTTAAACACTAAAAACATTTAAAGACAACAAATTTAATCACAAAAAAACAAAAATAGAACTTAATTCCATTCTTCATTAGAAGGAACAAATTCAGGACTTTCATTAGTCTCTCTTGGGGCAACTGAAATATAAAGTTGATAAAATGGACGGTGGTGACGTGCTCTGATGCAATCTTCTTCAATCCACTTTTGCTTAAGAAATATCTCCTTATCCGCTTCCTCTATATAACTAGTGTCACTAAATTACATTTTCAATTGCCATCCAATATGCTCTAGATGTGCATGAACTTCCAATACCTTAGTCTCCAGTACATACATGGTATTTTCAATTTTGTTGATTTTATCTAATATCCCTTCAATACTAACAACTAACAAACCATTATACATCTCTTGTGAACTTTGACTAATGAATTTCTTCCTCATGGCCTCTTACTTCTTCTTCAAATCCATCTCCCATGAACACATCATCTTAAATTCTCTCTCTTTTAGGCTTTAGGGCTGGAAATGATCTATGGTGAAATTCCTTCACTAAACCCTTATATTTGTAGGCCTAAATTTCTCCAATAACTCCTAGACACGTTTAGAAACTGCCAAGACATGTTTTTGCAAACTTCTAGGTGTTTTTTCCTTTTAGAATATTAATCTTTCACATGTTTTGAAACTATCGCATTTAAGCACCATATTTGGCGCTTAAGCGCCGGTGCACATTTTTGAACAAGTCAACTTAACATCCAAATTCTCATTTTATCATGTTCAAATCACTAATTTAAGTCTTAAAATCAATACTAACACATAATAATCTCAAAAATACTATTTTAATTTTCTCAATCACAAATAAAATATTAATAAAAACAAAAACACACTGATACTTATGGGTTGTCTCCCATAAAGCGCTTGGTTTTATGTCGTCAGCCCGACGTAACCAGTGCTTACTCTGGTTGACCCAACATCATTCCATCTTTAAACTTCTGTTGATCTCCTATGTAATAAGGTTTCAGTCTATGTCCATTCACTTTAAAGATTTTCTCAGATTTAGGATCTTTAATATCCACAACTCTATAAGGATAAACTTTCATTACAACAAATGGGCCCATCCACCTGGATTTAAGTTTCTCTAGAAATAATATTAACTTTGAATTATATAGTAAAACTTGTTGCCCAGGTTGAAAATTTTTAGTAAGAATCTTTTGATCATGCCACATTTTCATCTTTTTTTTATAAATTTTGGCACTTTCATAAGATTCATTCCTTATTTCTTCAAGCTCATTTAATTGTAATAATCTTTACTCACCAGCATCTTTCAAATTATAATTGAACTCTTTAGTTGCCCAATATGCTTTATGCTCAAGTTCAACTCGTAAGTGACAAGCTTTCCCAAATATTAGCCTATATGTGGACATTCCTATCGAAGTTCTATATGAAGTCCTATAAGACCACAAATCATAGTCAAGTTTGACTGACCAATCCATTTTTGTTGGATTCACAGATTTTTCTATTATTCTTTTAATTTTCCGATTAGGTAATTCAGCCAAACCACTTATCTGAGGATGATAAGCAGTAGCAATCTTATATTTTGTATGATATTTCTTTAACAAATTCTCAATAATGGCATTTCATAAATGACTTTCTCCATTAGTAATGATAACTCTTGGCATCTCAAATCTACAAAATTTATTCGTTTTCAAAAATTTTGCAATACTTTCAGCATCACATAAAGGTAAAGCAACAACTTGTATCCATTTGGATACATAGTCTACTGCTATCAATATATATAAATTTCCAAAAGTATGTTGTTTTATCAACGCAAAAATCTACCCCAAAATTAGAATTATGACATTTTTGAATAATCTTATAAGTTTCTTCTAATGGTACACATCTTTGAATAATCAGATCCTTTCCTTGTTTATATAAAAAAGGGTCATCCCAAAAATAAGTCTTAGCTTCAGAAATAAAATTCCTCTTATATTGGTATATCATTCCATAGGGTATAATATCACCAACAATAAAGTTCACGATGTCGATATACCACATAACACACCACTCATCAGTAGTGAACAATTTTTCATCTAGAAAATGTTCATTAATTTCATTTTCAAAAAGTGTTGTTTTCTAATTCAAGCCTGGAGAAAAGATCAATATATTGATTTTCAATCCCCTTCCGATCTATTATTGAAAAATCAAATTCTTTTAAAAGAATAATCCATCCTATAAGTCTAGGTTTATCATCCTTCTTTTTCATTAATACTTAATAGCAGATGATCTGTATACAGTATAGAATGAGTTTCAATTAAATATGATCTAAATTTATTAAAAGCATATACTATTCCTAATAAATCTTTTTCAGTTATAATATAATTAATTTGAGTTTCACTAAGAGTTTTACTAGCATAGTAAATAACTTTGAAAATTTTATCATATCTTTTTCGTAAAATAGCTCCTATAGCTTAATTACTAGCATCACACATCAATTCAAAAGGTTTTTATCAGTTTGGTGAAACTATAATTGGTGCAGTGATTAATTTTTCTTTTAATAACTTAAAAGCTTTTAGGCATTCCTCATTAAAATTGAAAATTTCATCTTTCTCCACTAAATGGAATAAAGGCTTAGCAATCTTTGAAAAATCTTTAATATATCATCTGTAGAATCCAGCATGTCCTAAAAAACTCCTAATTTCCCCTACATTTGTTGGATAAGGTAAATTAGCGATCACTTAAATTTTAGCAGGATCTACTTCCGTACCATTTTCTGATATTTGATGACCTAATACCATTCCTCCTGCTGCCATAAATTGGCATTTTTCCCACTTAAGGACTAAATTTTTTTCTTCACAGCACTTAAGAACTTTGGATAAATATTCTAAACATGAGTCAAATGAAGTTCCAAATACTGAAAAGTCATCCATGAATACTTCAATCCCTTTTTCAATTAAATCACAAAAAAATTGTCATCATACAACTTTGAAATGTAGCAGGGCATTACATAAACCAAAGGGCATTCTTCTAAAAGCAAAAGTACCATAAGGACTAGTAAACATTTTTTTCTCTTGATCCTCAAGAGATATTTGAATTTGGTGATAGCCAGTATATCCATCTAAAACATAAAAGTATTTATGCCCAGCTAGTCTATCCATTCATTAGTTACTCCAAAACCGTAGTCACCATGAGTATTTCTGAAGTCTTCTACCACTCTACCTGCATATCCATTTAAATCTTTTCCAATAAAAATTATTTCTTCAAAATGTATCATTTGTATTAAGTCTTCTAAGTCATTCCAAAATTTATCTTTAGACCCTATATGAACTCATGCACTATCTGAAATAAGTTAGATAATTTCTTTCTTAACAACTTATTTCATAACAGGTGAGTACCAACATCTGACCACTTTAAAATTTTTTTCTTAACAACTTCTTTCATAATAGGATTCATACTCCTTTGCGGATCAATCTTGGGTTTGTAGTTCTCATCCATATGAATTCTATGCATACAAATTGAAGGACTGATTCCTATAATATCAACAATTGTCCATCCAAAGGCTTTCTTAAAATTTTTTAGAATTTTCATCAACCTTTCTTCTTCCTCCATTATTAATTTTGAGGAAATTATAACAGGTAAATTAGAGGAATCTCCTAAAAATTCATATTTTAAATGATCGGGAAGTAACTTCAACTATAATTCTGTAGGTTTTTCACTAGATGGACAAAATGATTTATCTTTGTCTATCGTGTCCAAAACTTAAAAACTATCTCTAACATAGTTTGAATGTTCCTTTAAAAGATATTCATATTGATCTAATTCTTCTTCTTGCTCGTGTTCCAAATCTTTTTCTTTAAATTTTTCTTCATATGTACTCTTGAAATGACATTCACTTAGATATCTTATAACATCCATTCTAAAATATTCATCAGCTTTACCTTTTGTAGGGTATTTCATTGATTTTGAAATGTTATAAGTAAGAGTTTGATCATTAATGTGCATTGTTAATTCCCCTTTTGCACATCTATCATTGCTCTTCCTGTGGCTAGGAAAGGTCTCCCCAAAATTATAGGTATCTCTTTATCTTCCTCCATATCTAGCACAATGAAATCAACAGGAAAGATAAATTTATCCACTTTCCCAACGACATCTTCTATAACTCCTTTAGTGTATGTTATCAAATGATCTACTAACTGCAAAGTTACAGTAGTAGGGGTTATTTCTCCTAATCCCAATTTTTTAAATATTGATAATGGCATAAGGTTAATGCTTGCACCTAAATCACATAAAGCTTTCCCATAAAATCTGTCTCCTATTGTACATGGAATTATAAAGCTACCAAAATCTTTAAGCTTTTTAGGAAGCTTCTTCTAAATTATCGCACTGCACTCCTCATTAAGTGAAAGAGTCTCATTATCTTCAAACTTTCCCTTTTCTTTTGAGAATATCCTTCATAAATTTTACATAGCTCGACATTTGTTCTAAGGCTTTAGCAAATGGAATATTAATTGTAAGATTCTTAAATATTTCCAGAAATTTTTAAAATTGCTTATCCAACTTCTGCTGACGAAGTCTCTGAGAAAATGGAGGTGGTGGTTTTTCCAAATCAATCATCAGCGGAGAAATAGGTCTCTCAGAATCTTTTGGAGCGTCCTCTTTTCATTCTTCAATTTGTTCTCTCTCTACTTTAATTTATTTTTGAACCCGACCTTCCAACTCTCTTCCGCTTCTAAGTTAAACGACTTTTACCTGTTCTTTATTCTGGTCTTTTGGATTTGATTCAGTATTACTAGAAAGTGTTCCTTGGGATCTATTACTTAATGAATTTGCTATTTGCCCAAGCCCAAGTTGATTCTCGATATGATTCTCGATATTTCTATTTGTAGCTCCTTGACTTTGTAATTGATTTCCCATTTGTAACTCCTCTTCTTTATAGAAAGCTTTTTCTCCTTAAATTATGGATTATGGTTGAAACCTAGAGGATAAGTAGATCTATAATTATTATTCCCTTAGTTGTACCAGTTTCCCAATGAGTTTCCTTGGTTGTTCACCCATTGTTGATTATTACCAACCTAATTGTTATTCCAGTTAAAGTTGGGATGGTTCTTCCAACCTGGGTTATAATAATTTGAATTTTGGTTATTTTTCTTATTATTTATGGCATTCAAAATTTCTAATGATGCTTGAAAATCTACCATTTGGCCTAATGAATTTTCTTCAATCAAGGAAATTGGTTGAGAAAAATTCATTCTAAATTGGTCTAACTTCCTAGAAATTGCAGCAACTTGATTTCATAATATAGTAAATGCATCAGTTTCATGAATGTTGGCTACTTTCTTTGGATTCACCCTCTCAGACCTTAGGATTTACCCTCTGAGAAGGCCGTTCAAAATTATTAGTATCCATTTCTTCAATTAAAGCATAGGCGTCATGAAATGGCTTTGACATCAATCTTTGACATCAATGAACCATCAATGAACCATCAGCAGCGGCATTGATAATTAATCTAAGATATCTAACTAATCCATTATAAAAAGTTTTAATTATTAACCAATCTGGTATAGCATGGTGTGGACACTTTCTTAAGGGTTCTTTAAATCTTTCCCATGCTTCATAGATAGATCATAAATACATTCCCATTCACACTGACAAAAATTTGTAATATCATTTCTAAACTTCGCAGTTTTTTATGGAGGAAAATATTTAGCAAGGAATTTTTGTGCTAAATCAACCCAAGTTCTAATAGATCCAGGTGCTAACTAAGTGCTGACAAATTTAACCACATCTTAGCTTTATCCCTCAATGAGAAAAGAAATAACCTAACTCGTATGACATCATCTGATACACCATCGTATTTAAATGTAGTGCATAATTCAAGAAAATTGGCAAGATGTAAATTTTGATCTTCAGTTGGTGATCCCCCAAACTGATTATTTGATACCATTTAGATAATAGCAAACTTAAGCTTAAATGATTAGCCACTACAATAGGTTTTTGAATACCACAATGAAGTTCATCTACAGTAGGGTTGACATAATCTTTTAAAGGTCTAAACTCTTGATGAATTTTAACATTTTCATTATTTTGATCTGCTATTTCTATAATTTTATTGGATTTTTCAAATTCTATAATTTTTTTGGTTTTTTTGATTTTTCTAATAGGTCTTTCTAATTTAGAATCGTAGGGCACTAGTCATTCAGAACATGAACTACACATACACTAACATATAATAAAATAAAATAAGATAAGATAACTTAAAGTTTAAATAAGACTTTCTAAAAATAGAAATTTTGCTTTCGATTCTTTGACAACGGTGCTAAAAACTTGATCCCTTGATACTGCTAATATGCAAAGTACAACAATAACTCAGATTTTATTTCACTTATATTTCCTTACTTTACGACAAAACTAAAAACTTGATCATGAGGAAAAATAAGAATTTAACTTTTAATTTATATATATTTGGATACTACGCAAGTATACGTATAAATGTATACAATATGAACTTTTAGAAAACTTTCTATTTTTAAAAAGACAATTACTTAAACTAAATATATTTTCAAATATTTTTGATATTTTTGATATTTTCACAAAATAGTAACAACTTAAAAAGATAACTAAAGTTTTGTAGATGAAAAGCACTTAATAATAAAAATATCTTTGTTCGTATCATGAATCAGTAATAAGTATAGAAATTATGTTGTGGAAGTATGCAAATTGTGTTGTGCCAAATAGGAGCAATAATATTCTTTACCCTTACTAGAGTTGCTATAAAGCATATTGGCTAATTTAAAGTTTAAATAGTTCTGAAGACTAGCTAGGCAAGGAAGATACTAGCTCTCATGCTAGAGTTCCTTTCATTCCCTCCACCTGGGGCTAAAATCTCGTATGAGAACCTAAAAAAATAAACCAAGTTGGGGGCTTTAACTTGTCACTTTAAATTCCTTTAACTCTACACCTTAACTCTACACCCTTTATATTTATTTGCACTCAATCATATAAACTACATTCTCATTCATACAACCTCATGCAATTCTTTCCAATTATTGACTGAGACAATACCAGCAATTCTGCAATTCTTTCCAATTATTGACTGAGACAATACCAGCCCGGTTCTTACATGTTCTCACAACATATTTTAGCAACTAGATTGGCCAAATCAAGAAGTAAATGAAGTGCATGGATTTAAATCATCACAACTTCTTCCAACATTGAAGATCACTAATCTCCACAACTTCCATCCAAAAATTAATTACTTATCATTTTAAGAAGAAGGATAAAGAAAACTTCTCAGAATCTATGAGGAAAATAAAACCACACTGTAGTTTAAAAGTAAAAGTCATTGTCAAACCAACAAGTCTCAATTAAAACCAACAGTAGTCTCAAAGCAAAAAGATAAAAACTTTTCTCTTTTCTCAAGTTCTCAACCAAACTTTGGAAGTTCCTTTGAATCTCTTCTCTTTACAATCACTCAAAATAAAATATCAAAAAGGATAACATAAAAGTAAGAGTCGTGCCTGAAAATCTCTCTGAACTAACTCCCCAAATTGATGAACTTTCAAAAATTTCCAAGTATTTTCAGGACTCTTTTCAAAGTCTTCTCTTCTTTCTTTTATAGTTGTCCTCTCTTCTTTATTTTCTAGTTTTCCAAGAGGTGCCTTGGAAACTCTTCAAAATGTGACTAGATTCCATGTATTTCTCTAAGAGATGCATCCTTTCATGGTAATTTTTGTTCATGGTGGTTATAACCACCTATTAAGCCAATAGGTGCCTCAAAAATCTCTTCAAAATTCATAAAAACCGAAGTTACCCATCTAGGCTAACTTTGCTCGTCTAGTAAATGCCACTGGCGCTTAAGCATGGGACCTCTTGTGCTTAGTTGTGGCCTTTTCTATTTAACCGAAGCTTAAGCGCCGAATCTGGCGCTTAGGTGCCAAAACTCATTTGCACATTTTTCACATTTTTGCTCCAAATTTGATCCTTATTTTTGCATTTTTCACATTTTTGCTCCAAATTTGATCCTTTTTCACTCTTTTAAGTATTTCTCACATTTTTATTTGTATCAGCATAAAAACTATGAAAACACCTTCCATTAAAGCGCAATATCTCCAAAATAGGTATAAAAATGTGTCTAAAAACACTATATATTTTAGGTGTATCAGTAGAAATGATTTTTATGAACAATGTGGAATTGATTTCTTTTAATTTTTGATATGTATTTAATTTACACAAATTAATACAAGGTATTTACATTTAATTAAGTATAAAAATTCACAAAATGATTCAAAGCATCACAATATTTTTTCTTAGATTTCTCTTACCATAGGAAACCTACTAAAATTGTTCTCATAACTTTTCAAGTTGTATTTTGGTTTATATAATTAAAATAAGCCAAATTGGTCACCTTAGCTTTAAAGTTGGGGTTATAAGCATAGAAGTGCCCTCTGATCTTGGAAAAATCAGAAGACATGGTCGGTGTCATGAGGAACAAACCCTCAAAATTTCAAGTCATGGAGAATTAAAATACCACAGAGGGTATTTAATTAATTAAAAATTAGGGAGTGAGAAAATAATTTTTATTTTTGGTCCATAATATTATCCTCTATTCACTAAGCAAGAGGGTATTCTTCTTTTTTTCTAATTTTTTTTAGAAAAAGATATGGATTATTGAAGTTTAGGCAGTTAAAATAATTCAAAAATCCTTTTTTCTACTTATCCACGCAGCACTGACTGGATCCTAGGCAGCTCTGAAAGAACACACGACACTCCGACATTTGATGTCGACATCCCCTTTAGCTACAACACGGACCGTGCTTTATTCACGATGAATCTGTCTGGCTTGATCTCCTCCATCGATTGGATACACATGCGATCAGACATCTCTCTATTATCATCCCCAAGTGACCTACCCGTGAGCCGTTCACACTAAAACCTTAAGATCCTGGCCTAGACTAAACCAAATCAAGTAAGGTTTGTTCCTAAACCTTCATCTACTTAAGAAGAGCACATCTATATGATTTATATGGTATGGAATACAGTAAATACTATGTAGGGTCAAAATAAGATCAATTTAGGGTTGGAGTTCAATATCTTTGTATGAGAGGGGAGGCCTCAATTAGATGATTGTGGTAGCTTCAATTGGTCCTAACAAACCTTCAAATGAGTACCAAGCCTTGATGGATGGTCTAGGTATGAATTCAATTGAGCTCAATTTCAGGAGTTGGTCTAGAGCTAGGTTAGAGGTTATTTGAGAGGGGGCTTTTATGGTTAATTAACTTCTTTCATTATGGGGATGGTGTGTACACAATTAATTGGATTTGGTTCATTGTGGAGGTGTGGAAAGATCTGTCCTGGTTTTGGGGCAAATTTCAATGAATAAATTGGCTCTGTGGGGTTGCTATCAGTGGCTGAGAGCAAGGGGATTACACTTGGGATGGTTTGGAGAAGCTCTGGCGATATTTTGGCAGAGTTTCCTTAAGATTTCAAGCACACCTTCTATGGCTGCCTGGTGGAGCTCAAGGCTTGGAGTTGGGTGTTAAAGCTTGCTGAGGTGTTGGGAAAAAAAGCTCTAATGGACAATGGTAGTGAACCAAGTCCTGGAGGTTCAATCTTTGGTTTTGGCCACTTGGGACCCACTTAGGCTGGTTGTTTCCTGTGGCTGAGGAGGTGGCTAGACAAGGTTCAGTCACTTCTTAGCTCAGGGAGGCCAGAGAGTTGCTAATGATGGTTAACTCTTAAGGGTAAGCAAAGATGATGGAGACATTTGAGTTTAGGCCAAATATGTGGTAAAATCCATTAAATCAAGAGGCCATTGGTCCATAGATCATTTTGGATGGTTTATGTGGGTTTAGCATGGTCCATAGGGTGTGTTTAGTGGCTGTGGTGTCATCAATTTGGTGACTTAGACATGGCTAAGTCAATTTTGGTGCATGGGCCCAATTTGGGTCAAAATGGATAAAAGTTGGCAGATAAAAGTTTGATTTAGGTTAGGAAATCCATGACTTTGAGCTCAATTGATTGATCAAAATTATGTAGATGATTGTTATGAAGATTTTCTATGAAGGATTGAAATGATTTTTAGTTCAATTGGAAGCTCAATTTGAAGGATTTTGGGCTTTTGGTCAATTTGGGCATGTTGGAATAGACTTGGGTCTAGATTGGGCTATGGTTGGGTGAGGTTCAAATTTATTTTTTAAAATGGCCTTTATGAATGTCATAAATATTTTTCAACATAAATTGGGAGTCAATTTTGGGGTTAAGGCATTTAATTTGGTGGAATTTGGAGGCATAGCCAATTTTGGGAAAATATGGGGATTTTTGGATTTGGGTTGAAATTAATTGAAATTTAGGCTTCTCCAAGGACAGTTAAAAGTTCAATTTGATTTGTATGATTGTTATGAAGAGCTTAGGATTCAAATTATGGCAAATTGAGAAGTTTATGGGGTTCAATTTGGTGGGATTAAGTCATGGGGCCAAAATTAGGGGTTTGACTTAGATCAAAATTGAGCTCAAAGAATAGGCCAATTAGGCTTGAATTTGGTTTAGATTGTTCATATGAAAGGTAAATTTGAGTTTATAATTGAAATTGAGGGAAATTGGAACCAAATTAATGGACATTTAAGGTGAATTTGGGGAAATTGGGCCCTTAAAGACAATTTTGGGGATTTTGGTCAAAATGGTCAAATTGGCCAACTTGGGATAAATTGGAGGGTCCAAATTTGTTTTGGAAACATTTGGAGAGATTTTTGAGGTTTTGGAAAATTTTGAGGTGCCAAGGGTATTTTTGTAATTTTGGGGGTATTTTGGTAAATTTGGAAATTTTTTGGTGGTTTGGGTAATTTGGGTTTTTTGAAATGGTTTGAAACAATTTTTGAACATTTGGTATTTTTAGGTGAAATTGGGATTTTTGGCAAAATTTGGGATGTGGGGGTGTTTAGGAAATTTGGGTAGGTTTGGGGGCTTTTTGTAGAATTGGGGTATCAACCACCACATATAAGCTATGGACCAATGGAATCCTCATTTGGCTCCTCTATGTACTGGTCTTAGCTAAACCCTAGCTTAGCGCTAGTGGGTTTACGGGACCATCTACATGAGTCTCCCAGAAGATCAAGGGATCAAAGTCAACAATTTTGGGTATAGGGTTGTGAGTGATGATAGGTGATAGTGAGTGTAGTGAGTGAAAAAGCTCAAGACCAACACCCAAAGTCAACTCTAAAGTCAGTCAATCCTATGGGGCCTCATCTTGAGCTCCATCATACTAACCCCACCTACTAAGTGCTAGAGGTTAGGACCAATATGTGGAACTTCAAGTTGAGCAACGAGGAGTTTAGAATTTCTAATGGTGAAGGTTCCTTTTCTAGTTAGAACAGTCAATAGAAAAATCCTATGGTTAGACCCTAGGCTACTAAAGAGGAAGAACTAAACCTCAACCAAAAGTAAGGTCATCAATATGAGTTCTTATCTAATTTAGAAATATTGTAGATTTTCCAAATATAGAATTTAGTCCTTTTATTATCTTCACTTAAAAAAATTTTATGAGGAATAATTTTACTTACTATATTATATACTTAAGCTTAAGAGTTTCTCAAGTTTATACTTTAAAAAGATCAAATGTGGAACCAAATTTTGATTAGGCACTAATCCTCAAACTTCTCCTCCCTGTTTCTTTTTCTTTTTTTCCCTTTTTTACTTTTTCTTTTTATTTTTCTTTTTTTCTTTTTTAGGCAAGGATTACTATATCTGGACAGGCCTTTAATAGTTTTGAATTCCACTTCTCTTTTTCTAAAGAAAAGTTCTGATATAAATCATTTACTTATAAATATAATAATAATTTTGAAAATTATTTATAATAAAAGAAATTTAAGTATTAAAAAATAGAAGTCTAAATTTCTAAACTTTTTAAAAATACAATTTTTCTTACTAAAGATAATTACACTATATTTAAAATTTTCTACACTAAAGAATTTTTAACTGAAAGTTTTTCTTCGTTGCTATGAATTTTAACTAAATTTTCCTACTCTTTTTTATAATCAAAATTTACTTCCTGAATAAAACTTTATATACATGATCATTTTTCTTTTCAAATCAAATTCACTTATAGCACATTTGAGAATAAATAAAATTTAATTTTTGAAAATATTTTTCATTCCCCACTCAAACTTAAAATTTTAACAAGATTAAACCGTTTAGTAGCAGATACATATAAGAAGGAACAAAAATTGAAATATCATGCTTACAGGAATTTTTATACTCTAGTTATACAAGTATAAAACTAAAAACAGGAGTAAAATGAAATTTTTTTTATCAATTTTCTATCATTTTAATTTTAACTTAATGTGCAGAGATTCATTAGACTTCTAAGTAGTGGGTACAAACATAAAAACAAATAAACACACTGACATTGTTTTCATAGTCTAAACATAAAAAAAACACACTAACAAGATAAAAGAAAATACTGGGTAGTAATTTTTTGAAATTAAAGTTTAAAATTAAAGGTAGCAAGATTTTTAACTTTTCAAAAGACATACAACTAGCTAAAATAAATTACTCAACACACAATAACAATTAATACCCTAGACTTTAAAGTAAAATACTAACAAAACACAAACATCACGATAACAATTAAACAAAAAAAATCTAACACATCACATAGTCCAACAAGTACACAAATTCAAATGTCCTAAGTTCACACCACATAGTTTATGAAATATTACAAATCTAAAAATAACTTAGTCCTCCTCATCATCATCATTAGTGTCACTGCTATCCCAAAATGTTGCAGACTCATAATCAGGATAATTTGGATATGAAGGGAATTCCACTCCTTGGTTACCCCTAATAAGGCTCTCCAAAGATGAGTGAAATTTCTCCGCATAATCACTATATATTCTCACATATCCATCTATATGATCTATAAAATTTTATAAATTTTGTTCCTTATCTGTAGTAAAATTTATATTATCCATCATCTTATGCAATAATTGATCATGAGTTTTAGTAGAATCACCTCTAGAAGTAGATACTCGCAAGGTAGAAGGTCTCGATGTAGAAGCGACAGAGGTGGATGCAGCAGATGTCGATATTCTATAACTTCTCAAAAATGCTCCTCTCCAACAAAAAATAGATTGCTCAGAATACGATTTCACATTTACACTTGTAATTGGCTTTAGAGGCAGCAACACTTCTTCCTAGCTATCATATCTCACACCAGCTTGCTCACACAAAGAAAAGATCAAGGAAGCAAATCCTAGACCTGCAGTAGTAGCGACAGTGGAAGAACTGATGATAGTCTGATAAATCAAAACTCCAATATTAATAATTTTGCCTTCCTAAATACAATAATCCAACGTTGCACTCTCCCTTGTAACTTAACTAAGATGATTCTTCAGTAATAGATGAGCTAATATAAAGTAGTGTCACGCCCTCGATGGTGCACTTAACATTGAAGTGGAAAAATTGACTCTCCTCTCATTTGTACTTTCTTAGAGTCCCCTTCCAACAGTCAAATATGAAATAATCTCATCTAGTTCTGTCTCAATCGGGCGATAGTTCGCATAAAAACATAAAGTATCGGACGGTAAATTTTTAGAACATGTTGATTACCTATAAGTAAAAAGGTACAAATTTGCCTCTGACCATGACTCGATCCTCTTCTACCTCAAGAATGTTTGCATAAAATTCACATACTACAAATATCACAGCCATAACAGAAAAATAAGAGAATCATTCCCATTTTCGGCGGACGATCAAATCTTCCACGGATCCACCTGGATTTTTAAAACACCTATCAGGAATCAATTTTTGTGACTGTAGAGCGTCACTTTATTTATTTTGAGCTTTTAAACTCAAAAATTTGCTCGAATCAAAGTGGGTCTTTCCCTTACTCCTCTTCTTTCTTGGGGCCATTCTAGAAATTTCAAAAAGTTCCACAATAACCTCAATAATCAAGTCTAATCTACTAAACTTAACTCCTATAGGCATAAACTACACTTTCCATGCAATTTCTATAGATTTTTCTTCACTTTTCACCATGAACAGTAATTTTTAAGTTTTTCTAAATGTACTCAAAATACATGGTGAAAATCTAAAATTTTTACATTGAAGTGAAGCTCTTACATTAAGAAATGCAAATCTAGCAAATTTAGCTCAAATTTACCAACAAATATCTACAAAAAGTTTGCCCTAAAATCAAAATCACAAACTCGAGAGGAAGAAGATGACGGCAGGAGTAAAAATGGAAATTTTTGGGGTTATTTTTCACCTTTAACTGTTCAAAAATTGATTTTCATGAAACGGGGCTTAACCACGGATAAGTGGCGCTAAGGCGTCTGCATCTTGGGTTACATCAAGCTTAAGTACGAGAATGTGGCGCTTAGGCGCCAGCACATGATTTTTGATATTTTTGAACTTAAGCAAAATGCACTATTAACCTAAGTATACCACCCCTAAATGGTCTTACAACACTTAAATGATTATTTTCCTCTCCCCTAACTCTCCACTCTCTCAAAATTCTCCAATATAACTAATTCGATTTGATGCTAAAATAACACAAAATTTCGCACAAATGAACACATATTTTCATTTATGAACTAGTACAAGTACATTCAACACATAATTCTCATTCCAAATAGTCTCAGATGAGAAAATTTTTTTAAATACTTACACTAATCAAACATATTAAATTAAACACATAAAAGACATAAACAATAAAAACAAGATTTAACACTAACACATAAAAACAACGGCTCCTAAAAAACAAACTATAACACTGAACTTAATTCCATTCTTCATTTATTGGAACAAATTCCTATCTTTCTTTAGTCTCTCCTTGGGCATTCAGAATATAGAGTTGATAAAACGGACGGTGGTGGCGAGCTCTAGTACAATCTTCTTCAGTCTATTTCTACTTAAGATACATTGCTTTATCCCCTTCTTCTATATAAATAGTATGGTTAAATTGCAGTTTTAATTGCCATCCAATATGCTCTAGATGTGCATTAACTTTATTTACCTTTGTTTCAAGTAAAGCCATGCTAGTCTCAATTTTGTTGATCTTTTCCTCTATTCATTCAATACTAATGGCTAAGAAACTGTTATACATCTCTTCTGCACTTTGACTAATGAATTTCTTCCTCATGGCCTCTTCCTTTTTTTCAAATCCATGAAGACATTTTCTTAAAATTTCTCTTTCTCTTAAACTTTTAGGGCTAAAAATGATTCTGGGGTTAAATTCCATCACAAAATCCATCTATTTATAGGCCTAAATCCTTCAAATAACTTCTAGGCACGTCCTAAAACTGCCATGACACATTTAAGTTAACCAATTAGCAGATAAAACTTCTAGAAATTGAATTTCACCCATGGTTTTTAACATCCGTGCTTAGGCACTGAATATTGGTGCTTCAGCGTTAGTGCTAAATTTTGCACCAGTCTACTTAACATCCAAATAGTCATTCTAGCATGTCTAGATCACTAACAAAAGTCTTAAAATCAATAATAGCACATAATAATCTCAAAAATACTACCCAAAATTTTCTTAATAACACTCAAATTACATTAAAAAGAAAACCACATTGATAACTATGGGTTGCCTCCCACAAAGCGCTTTATTTTACGTCGTCAGCCTAATGTAACAAGTGCTTATTCTGGTTGACATAACATCATTCAATCATTAAATTTATGTTGATCCCCTACAAACTAAAGTTTCAGTGTATGACCATTCACTTTAAATGCTTTCTCAATTTTAGGATCTTTGATATCCACAGCTCCATAATGATAAACTTTCATCACAACAAATGGGTCCATCCACTTGGACTTAAGTTTGCCTGGAAATAATCTTAACCTTGCATTATATAACAAAAAATGTTGCCCTGGCTGAAAATTTTTAATACGAATCCTTCGATCATGCTGCATCTTCATCTTTTCTTTGTAAATCTTAGCACTCTCATAAGGCTCAATCCTTATCTCTTCAAGCTCATTTAATTATAATAATCTTTTCTTACCAGCTTCTTTCAAATTATAATTGAACTCTTTAGTCGCTCATATGCTTTATGCTCAAATTCAACTGGTAAATAACAAGCTTTCCCAAATATTAGCCTATTTGGGGACATTCCTATAGGAGTTTTGTATGCAGTCCTATAAGCCCACAAAGCATAGTCAACTTTGACTGACATATAAATTTTTATTGGATTCACACATTTTTCCACAATTCTATTAATTTCCTGATTTAATAATTCAGCCAAACCACTTGTTTGAGGATGATATGCAGTAGAAATTCTATGGTTTATATGATATTTAATTAATAATTTCTCCATTATGGCATTTTTGAAATGACTTCCCCCATCAGTTATGATAACTCTCGCCATCCCAAATCTACAACCATCCCAAATCTACAAAATATATCCCAAATCTACAAAATATGTTTGTTTTTCAAAATTTTACAACACTTTTGGCATCGTATTGAGGTAAAGCAACATTATCTATCCATTTGGATACGTAGTCCACAACTAACAGTATATATAAACCTCTGAAAGATGGTACAAATGGTCCCATAAAATCTAATCCCCAAACATCAAATATTTCAACTTCTAGCATATAATTGAGGGGCATCTCATTTCTTCTAAAAATATTACCTATGCGTTGACATCTATCACAAGTTTTGATATAAGCATTAACATCTCTAAAGATTGTAGGCCAATAAAATCCAGATTATAAAATTTTTTATGTTGTTTTATGAACACCAAAATGTCCTCCAATATCAGACTTATGATATTTTTGGATAATTTCATAAGTTTCTTCTAAAGGTACACATCTTTGAATAATCAAATACTTTCCTTATTTATATAAAAATGGGCCATCCTAAAATTAAATCTTAGCTTCCGATATAAATTTTCGCTCCTGTTGGTATGTCATTCAATAGGGTATACTATCACTTAAAAGAAAGTTCAGAATGTCGGCATACCACATAACACACCACTCATTAATATTGAACAGTTTTTCATATGGTAATTATTCATTAATTTTTTTTTCAAAACAGAGTGATTTTCCTAACTCAAGTCTGGAAAAATGATCAGCAATTTAATTTTCAGTCCCATTCCGATCTACTATTTTAAAGTCAAATTCTTGCAAAAGAAGAATCCATCTTATACGTCTTGGTTTAACATCATTCTTTTCATTAAGTAATTAATAGCAGAATGATTTTTATGAACTAAGCAATGAGTTCCAATTAATATGATTTGAATTTATCAAAGGCATATACTATTGCTAATAAACCATTTTTAGTTGTTGTATGATTAATTTGGGTTTCATTATGAGTTTTACTAGCATAGTAAATTACAAAATTTTATCATATCTTTGTCCAAAAATAGCTCCACTAGCATAATCACTAGCATCACACATCAGTTCAAAACGTTTTCCCCAATCTGGTGAAACTATAATTGGTGCAGTGATTAATTTTTCTTTTAATAACTCAAAAGCTTTTAGGCATTCTTCACCAAAATTGAAAAATACATCTTTCTCGAGTAAATGACATAAAGGCTTAGCAATTTTTGGAAAGTATTTAATATATCGTCTTTAGAATCCAACATGACCTAAAAAACTCCTAATTTCCCTTACATTTGTAGGATAAGGTAAATTAGCGATCACTTGAATTTTAACAGGATCTACTTCCATACCATTTTCTGATATTTGATGTCCTAATACAATTCCTCCTACCACCATAAATTGACAATTTTCCCAATTAAGAACTAAATTTATTTCTTCACAACGTTTAAGAACTTTTTATAAATGTTCTAAACATGAGTCAAATGAAGTTCCAAACACTGAAAAATCATCCATAAACACTTTAATCCCTTTTTCAATTAAATCATAAAAAATTCCCATCATACATCTTTGAAATGTAGCAGGGGCAGTACATAAACCAAAAAGCATTCTTCTAAAAGCAAATGTACCATAAGGACTAGTAAAAGTTATTTTCTCTTGATCCTCAAGAGTTATTTAAATTTAGAGATAACCAGTATATCCATTCAAAAAATAAAATTATTTATGCCCAACTAGTCTATTTGTCATTTGATTTAGAAAGGGTAGTGGAAAATGATCTTTCCTTGTGGCAAGATTTAATTTTCTATAATCAATGCATATTCACCACTCTGTGACTTCTCTAGTAGGTATTAATTCATTATGTTCATTCACAATACCAGTTACTCCTTCTTTCTTAGGAACGCAGTGAATTGGACTAACCCATCCACTATCTGAAATAGGGTAGATAATTCCAACATCTAACCACTTTAAAATTTCCTTTTTTACAACTTCTTTCATAGCAGGAATCAATGTCCTTTGAGGACCAGCCCTGGGTTTGTAGTTCTCTTCCATATGAATTCTATGCATACAAGTTGAAGGACTAATTCCTTTAATTTTAGCTATTATCCATTCAACGGCTTTCTTAAAATTTTTCTAAATTTTCATCAATCTTTCTTCTTCTTACATCATTAACTTTGAGGAAATTATAACTATTAAAGTACTGGAATCACCTGAAAAGGCATATTTTAAATGATTAGGAAGTAACTTCAACTCAAGTTCAGGTGGTTTTTCTTTTGATGGACAAAAAGATTTTTCTTTTTCTATCTTTTTCAAAATTTCAAAACTTTCTCGAACATAGTTTGAATCTTCCTTAAAAAGATCTTCACATTGATATAATTCCTTTTCTTGCTTGTGTTCCAAATCTTTTACTTCATCTTTTTATTCATAATTAGTTTTGAAATGTCATTCACTCAGATATCTTACAACATCCATTCTATAGCATTCATCATCTTTACCTTTTGTAGAATATTTCATTGATCTTGAAATGTTTTCATTAATAGTTTGATCATTGACGTACATAGTTAATTCTCCTTTCTGCACATCTATCAGTTAATTC
>NW_018228749.1:39345-42275 GCF_001263595.1 Phalaenopsis equestris
GTCTCCTAGGAAAGGTCTCTCTAAAATGATAGGTATTTCTTTATCTTCCTCCATATCCAACACAAAAAAATCAAGAGGAAAGATAAATTAATCCACTTTCACTAGGACATCTTCTATAACTCCTTTAGGGTACATTATCGAACGATCTGCTAACTGCAGAGTTACAGTATTAGAGGTTATTACTCATCATCCCAATCTTTTAAATATTGATAATGACATAAGGTTAATTCTTGCACCTAAATCAAATAAAGCTTTCCCATAAATTTTGTCACCTATTGAGTAAGGAATTGTGAAGCTACTAGGATCTGTAAGCTTTTAAGGAAGCTTTTTCTGAATTATAGCATTGCACTCCTCACTAAGTGCAGCAGTCTCATTATCTTCAAACTTTGTTTTCTAGTTGAGAATATCCTTCATGAACCTTACATAGCTTGGCATTTGTTCTAAGGCTTCAGCAAATGGAATATTAAATGTAAGCTTCTTAAAAATTTCCAGAAATTTTGAATATTGCTTAACTAAATTCTGTTGACGAAGTCTCTAAGAAAATGGAGGTGGAGGTTTTTCAAATCAATTTTTAGCAGAGAAGTAGATCTTTTAGAATCTTTTTGAGCATCCTCTTTTGATTCTTCAATTTCTTCTTTCTCTACTTCAGTTTTTTTTGAACCCTACCTTCCAACTCTCTTTCGCTTCTAAGTTGAATGGCTTTTACTTGATCTTTACTTTTGTCTTTCAGATTTGTTTCAGTATTACTAGGAAGTGTTCATTGGGATCTATTACTTAATGAAATTTGCAATTTGTCCAAGTTGATTCTCAATATTTCTAATTGTAGCTCTTTGACTTTGTAACTGATTTCCCATTTGTAACGCCACTTCTTCTCTTTAAATTATGGATTATTATTGAAACTTTGAGGATATGTTGATTTATAATTATTATTCTCTTAAGTGTTCTAGTTTTCCAATAGGTTTACTTGATTGTTCCCCCATTGCTGATTATTACAACCCATAGTATTATTCTAATTGAAGTTGGGATGGTTCTTCCAACCTAGGTTATAATACTTTGAATTTGGGTTATTTTGCTTGTTATTTATGACATTCAAATTTTCTAATGACACTTGAGAATCTACCGTTTAGCCTCATGAATTCTCTTCTATCATAAAAATTGGTTGAGGAAAATTCATTGCAAATTGGTCTAACTTCCATGAAATTGCAGTAACTTGATTTACTAACATAGTAAATGCATCAAATTCATGAATATTGACTACTTTCAAATTCATGAATATTGGCATCAAATTCATGAATATTGACTACTTTCTTAGGATTTACCCTCTCACAAGGCCATTGAAAATTATCGGTAGCCATTTCATCAATTAAAAACTAAGCATCATGAAATGGTTTTGACATCAATGAACCACCAGCAGCAGCATCGATAATAGATCTAAGAGACCCAGCTAATCCATTATAAAAAGTTTGATTTATTAACCAATCTTTATTAAGATTTATTAACCAATCTGGTATAACATGGTGTGGACACTTTCATAAGAGTTATTTATATCATTCCCATGTTTCATAAATAGATTCCCCTTCAAACTGATTAAAAGATGTAATATCATTTCTAAGCTTCACAATTTTTTATGGTGGAAAGTATTTAGCAAAGAATTTATTTAGCAAGGAAAGTATTTAGCAAGGAATTTTTATGTTAAATCATCCCAAGTTCTGATAGATCCATGTGCTAAGCTATTCAACCACATTTTAGCTTTATCCATCAGTGAGAAAGGAAATAACCTATGTCTTATGGCATCATCTGATACACCATCATATTTAAATGTAGTGACCAACAACAACAACAACAACAACAACAACAATGCCTTAATCCCACTACGTGGGGTCGGCTACATGAATCCTTTTTCTACATTGTCTCCTATTTAGTGTCATATTTTCATTTAGTTCTAGTTAATTAAGATCATTTTTAATACAATAAGCCCAAGTTATCCTAGGTCTACCTCTGCCTTTCTTAACATAAATCAAATCTAAAACATCTACTCTCCTAATCGGATCATCAGATGGTCAACATTTAATGTGAACAAACCATCTAAGATGACTTTCTTTAATTTTGTCCCTCACATGAGCTACACCAACCCTATCACACATATATTCATTTTGTATTTTGTATCTAAGTGTAAAACCACTCATCCACCTAATCATTCTCATCTCGGCAACACTTAACTAGTATTATGCTTCTCTTTTAAAGGCCAACATTCAACGCCATAGAGCACATTCTTTAAAGGCCAACATTCAGTGCCATATAGCATTGCAGGTCTCACCACTGTCTTTAAAAATTTTCTTTTCAGTCTAAGTAGTAATTTTCTATCACACAAAAGGCCTGAAACATTCCTCCACTTCAACCAAAAAACTTGAATTCTACTATTAACATCCCCATCTATATCACCATTGCTTTGAACAACAGACCCAAGATATCTAAATCGTTCACACCTTTTAATAATTTGATTACCCAAAATCACACTTATGTTACTAGAGCTATTACTACTAAAATTATATTCCATGTATTTAGTTTTAGTTCTACTTAAAGGAAGGCCTTTAGACACCAATGTATACCTCCATAATTGAAGTTTTTTCTGGGATTTTTCTCTCATTTTATCCACGAGAAGGATATCATCAGCAAAAAGCATACACCAAGGTACATCCTCCTATAAATTTCCAATAAGACCATCCATAACTAAAGCAGAAAGATATGGGCTTAAAGTCGATCCCTGATGTAATCCAACAGAAATAGGAATATATTTTGTCAATCCTCCTTTAGTTTGAACACAAATAACAGCTCTAGTATACATATCTTTATTGACTTGAATATAAGTCATACCAACTCTTTTCTTCTCAAGAACTCTTCAAAGGATATCTCTTGAAACCTTATCGTAA